>NW_026067917.1:1851740-1855108 GCF_014885135.2 Alexandromys fortis | reverse complement strand
TGACCGACGGGTACACTCACGTGTGTGGAGGTCCCAGGAGAACCTTTGTGTCTTCCTCTATTTCCCTCTGCCTTATTTACTGCTTTGAGAAGGGTCTCTCACTGAACCAGAAGCTTGCATTTTTGGCTGCACTGTGTGACTGTTGAGCTCCTGGGATCTGTTTGTCTCTGTCCTCCGACGCTAGGGTCACAGGCATACACAGCCCTGCCTGGCTTTTTACATGAATGCTGGGGAGTTGACTTCACCCTCATGCTTGCACAGAAAGTGTTTTTAATCTGACTCATCTTTCAGGCCCTCACAATTGATATTTTAAAAATTTTGATTTCTTCCGCTGGGTTCCTAGAAAGCCTGCGTCCCTGTTAACTGAGGAGCTTTCTAGGAGGTTGTATGAACCATCTGTCTCGTTCACACCTTCCCTTCTCCCAGAAGCAAGTGGTTATTACCAGATTCTGTGAAGTGTCTGAGTCTAAATTAGATGCTGTCCTCCTGATCCCAGCAGAATTACTTACCTGTACTTTATGCCTGAGCATTTGAGAGGCCTGACCAAGGGGGTGGGCAGGTAATTCAGATGCTTGGTGAACAATTAGCAAGTGTAGTTTTTTTTTTTTTTTTTTAATTTTTCGAGACAGGGTTTCTCTGTGGCTTTGGAGCCTGTCCTGGAACTAGCTCTGTAGACCAGGCTCACAGAGATCCACCTGCCTCTGCCTCCCGAGTGCTGGGATTAAAGGCGTGCGCCACCACCACCCAGTTTAGCAAGTGTAGTTTTATTTATTATTTCCTTTGTCTTTTGAGATTATAATTACTTAATTTCCTATAGTTTTAACCTTGATTTGAAGATGATACTCCTGACAATAACTAGTCCTTGAGGCTGAAAGCAGTCGAGAGACTTTTTGTTCAGGGCAAGATAGACCTTTTCTCTAACCTCCCAAAGCCATGGATCTGTCTGTCTGCTTTGACTGTTCTCTTGGCTTTCCTGTAAGTTCTCACAGGGATGTTTAGAAATCTTGCTTTTGTTTTTATTATTTCCTCCACACAGATGTTGCCTTCTCTGTGTGCTCCTCCCCTTCCATGGACTAGCATACACCTTGAGCAAAAGTTAAGGCGCTGCCTCTTGATATCTAAGTCTATCCAGTCAGGTTCCACGGGACTTTTCTCTCAGAACCTCATTTCCCCTCTTTCTGGCTTGTGTGTGTGGTGTGTATATGTTCATCCATTTTCAAGTGGTTGTGAGGTCATATACACATCACACAGTGCACGTGGTTGTCTGAGGTTGACATTGTGTCTTCTTTTGATTGCTTTCCTTTTTATAGACTAAGATAGAATCTCTTTAAACTCAGAACTTGGTCTTTGGCTAATTTGACTGGCCAGCTTGCTCTCTGAGCCTCCATCCTGTGTACTGGGATTAAAGGATGCTGACCTACCCGGGCGACTTTGACCTGTGTTCTGGAGATCTGAACTGTGGTCCTCACACTTGTGTACAGAGAGTACTTTACCTGCTGATGAGGGAGCTCAGCTGCACAGCTCCCTCGTCAGCCCACTCTTGTTCTCCGGTGATGACCACCACTCCTATGTGCTGCTGCCCTGTCTCTTTGCCTGCATGTTTGCTACTCCTCATCATTTCTTCATGCAGCACTTGAGCAACTTTGCAAATCACCTTGCTTGCTTATTCTCTTGTTTAAAAGCATTTGAGGGGCTGTAGAGATGGCTCAGCTCTTAAGAACACTACCTGCTCTTCCAGATGTCCCAGGTTCCATTCCCAGCACCCACACGGAGACTCACAAACTGTAACTCCAGTCCCAGAGGATCTGATGCCCTCTTCTGACCTCCATAGGAGCTGCATGTATGCAGTTCAAAGCATACGTGTAGGCAGTTGTAGGCTTCATATTGCACTTTGCGTAGAAGCACAGTTACTGGCTTTGAGTGGCATTTCTGAGAATGGTATGGCCCTGACTTCCCATCTTTCCTTTCTCCCTTCCCTCTTAGGCTCTCTCCTGCCACACTGGATACTTCTGAGCGCTTTGTGCCCACATCCTGTCTCACAGCCTTCTTTCTGTGTGCTTTGCTCCACAGGATTCTGCCCACTCTTCACTTGTCTGACCTCCGCTCATGTTTAAACTTCCATAATGTCCCCCTTTCCCCAGAGCTGTTTTCCCCACTCTGAATCCCAGCTCCCCTCTGATAACCTTTCCTTCTGGAGTGGGAGAAGCTTTTGTCTTCCCAGCATGACACAAGACTCTCTGGCCTCCATGTGTATTTGGTTTCCCCAGTGCCACCCATTGTGTTGTATCCAACTTGTACAGGGAGCGTCCTGCATAAACATTCGTCAAACCCGAAGACTGTGAATTAAAGTAAAAGTTAGCTCAGAGGCAGTGCCTTACCTGTCTTTTTGTACCAGCGAGGCCTTCCAGTTCTGACTGCTGACCGCTTGCACCAGGGCTGAACAGAGAGAGCTCCGGCACAATGTTTTAAGTAACTTGACATCATGCCTTATTGGGTACTTTACCCAATTGTCTAGAACATGGGGACTTTAGGGAGGACACAGACTGATCTGGATTGCTTCTGGGCTCAGACTTGGCCTCAAGTCTTGTTGCTAAGGATCTTTATTATATGTATGATTGGTTATATGAGACACCAGGGTCATAGCCCATGCCTGCATCCAGGCAAGTTTATGTTCCCCTCTGCAGCATGTGTGTGTGTAGGGACTTGTGTGATGCTGATGTCTAAATATCTTGTTGACCTTAGTGCAGATGACTCGCTGCAAGCTCAACTTCATCTGCAAGTGCAGTTAAAGGTTGAATTGATTGGCTGGTCTCAGCAAGTCCAGAAGGAATGGCATCTTTTCACAGAAGGCACAGAAGACAATTATTGTTATTTATTTATCTGCCTTTATTTTGTTCTCGCCTCACTTTTACGTGGGTTCTGGGGGTTGAGCTCAGGTTGCCAGGCTTATGTAGAAAGCATCTCTACTGTCACCTACTGCTGGTGCAAACAACATTTTCTTTCAGTGATTCTGGCCATGAAGTTTTCTTTTGGTGTCTTTGGGTCTGAACTGGAAGCCATACTTTCTGAAAAGCCAGTTCTGACCTTTTAATTGATTACAAAGGGAGGCCGCTGTAAAATGAACGGACAGAGTCTCTTTTGCTGAAATGTGTATCTGGTTGTTTAAAAGCAGGCCACCCTTCCTTCCACCAACCGAATATGGAAATATATAAATATGTATTATATATTATATATCTATGCTATTATATATTTACGTATATAAATGAAATGCAGAGGGGTGTGGGAATGTCTTCTGCAGCTGTCCTGGTTGAATCGTATGCTGGGCACTGCAGTGATTGCGTGGAAGGGCCGTAGTGATTCTTTTCTAC
>NW_026067917.1:1800595-1846142 GCF_014885135.2 Alexandromys fortis | reverse complement strand
CCAAAGTCCAGGTGTCCAGGAAGAAACACAGGACCCACTTTTCTGAAGTAACTTCTGTATTTTGTGCAGAACAAAAATGATAAAATTATATCAAAAGAGAGCTCTCTGTTATTATTTATCCAGTCCCTGGTGCTTTTAAGTTGGGAGTTTGGCTTGGAGCCCAGAATTTTACCCAATTCAGGTACAAATGCTCTGAGACCAGTAGATTCTGATGATAATGATAAATAAAGTCATGAACAGCATTGGGAAATGAGTGTATAATCAGAAACGGGAGCCAACAAGGGTAACGTGCGAGGCACCTCTGCTGAGGCTGGCAAGTGGAGTCCACTCCTAACTTGTAGGGCATGAACATTACCACGGAGATGGAGACTAATGTCTTAGCCAAAGGGAAATCATAGGATGCAGATCACGGGAGGTTTGAGAGAGGTATGTTTGCTGTCCTGCCCTGCATAGCTCAACTGCTCCTGCTGGGCTCTTATTCCCCATTCTTATGCTGGAAAACGATCCCCTTAGGCCTCACCTTTTTCTGTCTTGGCTTCATTTGACCCTAATTGCTCTTGATGCTTCATTCTGGCTTACCTTTAACTTGCTCTCCTGCTTCTTTAATTGGCTTCTAGCATTTACCTTAGCACTCAGACCTGAAAGCTTCTCAGTAACAATGTCCAACTCTACACCCCAAAATAATGGCCTCAACTGTTCATGAGGACAGTGTCAGCTGGACTCAGTGAACTACCAGAGGTCTTCACATCTGTCACAACTGAGACCTACAAAACCATAAACTTCTATTGAGGTGAGGATTAGAATCTTAGGAAACTGCAAAATGTTTAATCATCTGAAAAAAAAACCTCAAACTTTCTACTTTCTATGAAGAGAAAGGAAGATCCTTATATCCCAATAACATTAATCTACCATCTCCATTTCTGAAATTCATTGAGAGTTGTTTTCTGCTGAGTCATAAATCCAGCTTTCTCCACAGATAATATTTCAAGTGGTTTTCATTTTCCATTGTGTCTATATTGGGCACCTAGGAACTGGGACACAGGATGATGAAATGACTTTGCTAAGGGTAAAGTGCTAGAGTATGTGTAGGCAACTGGATGGCTTCTCTCTTAGGTTGTGAAGCCCTTGGAAGAGTACTGTTCATGGTAGAGTTGAGTAGTGAGAGACCTGGGGAGACGGCTCATTGGCGAAACTGTTTATTACAACAGTATGAAAGCCTGGCATCGCATCCCCATTGTGGATATAACAATCAAAGCATGGAGGCGTGGGCCTGCAACTGAGCACTGGTGGGTGGAGAGAGTTGATGGAGAGAGCTGGATCCCCAGGGCTTTCTGGTCAGCCAACCTGGTCCAGATAGCAAGCTCCATATTCAATGAAACATCCTGTCTCAAAAAATAAGGTGAAGAATGACAGTATCTGCTTATGTTTATCAGAGTCATAAGTGCAATTAAATACTTTTTCATTCTATTCTAAGTAGCTTCTTCAAGGAGCTGGGTCACATGAAACTATCACCCCTCTCCCCATTTTTTAGGCTTTTCAATATTTAAGAAGCTTTAGTAGTAGCTCCCAAAACTCGGAAATCCTCTATTCTTCTGAATACACTGTCAGCATAAAAGTAGCGAAAGCATTAAAAGAGATGATTTAAAAAATTCTGAAGGCAGGAAACTAGATTTCAAATGTGATGGCTTGGGTTCAAATAGATAGATGGTAGATATCTATTTTAGGAATATTATCATGATTGTCAGGCTGAGTTTAAAGGGTTAGGCCTATCAAGTCATCACAGGTGAATCCCTGCCGTGAAGTCAGTATAGTTTGCCCTCTTCTACTAAATTCCATTTACCCTGTGGCAGGAGGAGCGGTCTAGCTATAAACCGAGTCCTGCAGAGAGTTGGGTCTTGCGCATTGACAGGTCAAGACTTTTGTATCTGTCTTCCTAAGTGTTGGCCTAGACAAGGAGCTGCATGGTTTGAACAGGATGCCTGTAATGTGTCAAGCTTGAGACTGGATAATCAATAGACATCATGCCTTATTGGGTACTTTACCCAATTGTCTAGAACATGGGGACTTTAGGGAGGACACAGACTGATCTGGATTGCTTCTGGGCTCAGACTTGGCCTCAAGTCTTGTTGCTAAGGATCTTTATTATATGTATGATTGGTTATATGAGACACCAGGGTCATAGCCCATGCCTGCATCCAGGCAAGTTTATGTTCCCCTCTGCAGCATGTGTGTGTGTAGGGACTTGTGTGATGCTGATGTCTAAATATCTTGTTGACCTTAGTGCAGATGACTCGCTGCAAGCTCAACTTCATCTGCAAGTGCAGTTAAAGGTTGAATTGATTGGCTGGTCTCAGCAAGTCTAGAAGGAATGGCATCTTTTCACAGAAGGCACAGAAGACAATTATTGTTATTTATTTATCTGCCTTTATTTTGTTCTCGCCTCACTTTTACGTGGGTTCTGGGGGTTGAGCTCAGGTTGCCAGGCTTATGTAGAAAGCATCTCTACTGTCACCTACTGCTGGTGCAAACAACATTTTCTTTCAGTGATTCTGGCCATGAAGTTTTCTTTTGGTGTCTTTGGGTCTGAACTGGAAGCCATACTTTCTGAAAAGCCAGTTCTGACCTTTTAATTGATTACAAAGGGAGGCCGCTGTAAAATGAACGGACAGAGTCTCTTTTGCTGAAATGTGTATCTGGTTGTTTAAAAGCAGGCCACCCTTCCTTCCACCAACCGAATATGGAAATATATAAATATGTATTATATATTATATATCTATGCTATTATATATTTACGTATATAAATGAAATGCAGAGGGGTGTGGGAATGTCTTCTGCAGCTGTCCTGGTTGAATCGTATGCTGGGCACTGCAGTGATTGCGTGGAAGGGCCGTAGTGATTCTTTTCTACCTGGGTGGTACTCTGGTTTGTAACAGGACGTTTTACTTTTTATTTCCACAGAATGCTATGAACCTACCTCCCGACAAAGCCAGATTGCTGCGGCAGTATGACAATGAGAAAAAGTGGGAGCTGATCTGCGATCAGGTAAGAAACGGCCGTATTCTATGGAGAAAGCAAGCTGCCGCCTGTGTGTGTTGAGCTTGTCTCGGGGATTCCTCTGCTCTGACTCGTTGACCTCTGGCTTTCTTAATCTGCAGAGGAAAAGGTACAAAATCCCTACTTTTGTGTTTTCATTCCTTGAAACATTTCACAATTTGGTCTTCTGGGAAAGCTGGGGGAATGGATCACTCAGAATGAGACATCTCTTCTGTCTGCCATCCATAGCAGCTCCTGCTCTGTGCTTACTTACGTGGTACATGTCCCATGCTTTAATAGGACTGTAGACTGGCGTGTGTTCATCTAGGAGGTAAATTGTTTATAAGGAAATGGGGGTAGCCTGGAACAGTGCTTCTTCCTTTAGCTAGTTCCCGGTTGTTACTATTTTGTATTTAACTCATTATAACAAACTCATATCCTTCTGAGGGGTATGAAATTAAATGTAAGAGTACTTGTTGTATTTCATTTAATCTTCAAATTTTACTCTGTGTCTAAAGTATCCATCTGGGCCCTCTCAATAAAGCCAGCGTGTGAGCTATGCACTTCAAAAGAAAAAGTTTTTTTTCTCTATTTTGCATAAAACCTAGAAATATATAGCTATTTTCCCTGTTCTGCTTTTAATAATCCAAGTATATTTGTATGCTCTTACCCTCCCCACCCTCCCCTCGGCCCCCATCTCTCTCTCTCTCTCTCTCTCTCTCTCTCTCTCTCTCTCTCTCTCTCTCACACACACACACACACACACACACACACACTTCTGTGTGTTGATACATTTGCCAGTGACCATTGCTGTACTTATTCTTTGTTTAGGGTGGTGGTTTTTATCAAGGGGAAATGTTACCTTATAAATAGGGAATAGGTCTTTTGCTGTGAGGATAAAATGTATCAGTGACCTGAATTAGTTTTCTGTTCAACACAGGTAAAGGTTTCTGTTTTCCTAAGATGTTTGTTGGAAGCATTTTAAACACCTGATGTAGGTTGCTTTACTCAGGTTCCTAGGAACAAATAGACTAGGGGGCACATAGTAAAATCACCTGCTTATTCCATATTATGTATGAACACGGAGAATAGATGGAAACTGAAGAAAAGTTTTTTTTTAATCAAGAGTTGTGTGTGAATGTGTGTATGTGTGTTTGTGTGTATGTCTGTGTGTCTGTATATATGTCTCTCTCTCTCTCTCTCTCTCTCTCTCTCTCTCTCTCTCTCTCTCTCTCTTTCTGTGTATGTGTGTGTGTATGTGTGTATGCTCCGTGTGCATGCCTGGTCCCTGTGGAAGTCAGAATAAAATCATTTGATCCTTTGACTTGGAGTTACTCTGTGATGACAGATCTTACAGAATGGATCTCTTTCTAGATATATTTATTAGAATGACTTCTATGCTTCAGTCCAGCTAATACAACAATGGCTGCCTCTGAATGGAAGGTCCAGGAATCCAGGTGTTGTTCCCTTTATGAGGGTGGATGCCTCAGCTGGTCTTCAGTGTATGCTGGAACCCTGAAGAAGCAGTCTCCTAGACCAGTGAAGGAATGGATGTGGCTTGCTAGGGCAGTGAAGCAAGCAGGCAAAGAACAAAATGTTCATTCCTTCTCCCATGTAGGCTTCCAGCAGAAGACGTGGCCCAGAGTAGGGGTGGGTCCTCCCACCTCAAAAGATCTGGATTGAAGGTGTATCTTCCTACCTTCAAGTTTCAGATTTGAAGTAGATAGGCAAACATCCCACACAGGAGTGCCCTATTTTTGTGTTTTAGTTCATTTTCAGTTGTAGCCAAGTTGACAACCAAGAATAGCGATCTAAAATAGGAAAATGGGGAACATCTGGGACGAATTGAGAGGGAGAAGAATATGACCAAAATAGATATAGAAAGGCACACGCCTCTAACCCCAGCACTCGGGAGGCAGAGGCAGGCAGGCCTCTGTGAGTTCAAAGTCAGCCTGGCCAACAAAGTAAGTTCCAGGGCAGCCAGAGCTATTACACAGAGAAACTGTGTCTTGAAAAACCGCCGCCGCCACCACCAACAATAAATAAATAAATAAAAATAAAAAGATAATTGAGATAATAACATAATTAAATTAAGGGCCCAGAGAGGCAGCTCTCAGCAAGAGCATAAAGAACATATGGTGCTTTTCTAGAAGTCCCGGGTTCCGGTTCCAGCACCAGCCTGGTGTTTTCACAACCGTCTGTACTGACTTCAGTACTGGGGGATCATCACCCTCTTCTGGCTTCTGCTGGCACTGCCTGCACACGAGGCCTCGGCAGGCATTCAAGCAGGACGCTCACACACATAAAAATAAATAAATGTCTGAACTGATTAAAAGCAGGTAGGGAGAGTGACCTGTCCTCCAGTGTGCTGCATAATGAGATAAGACATTGGGGAAGAGTGTGGGTCACATCTGTAATCCCAGCCCCTCCAGAGGATAAAATAGGAGGATCTCAAGTTGCTGCTCTGTCTGGGGACCCTGTTACAAAATTGACCTAATTAAATGGACTGGGAATATAATTTGGTGGCAGAGTGCTTGCTTAGGCTGCCAAGGCCTAGGGTTTAATTACAGTGACCCAAGGTGGGGAGGGCAGAGAACAGAGAAGCAAAGGTAGACTAAATGACTAATATTACAGGGAGCTAGGCCTTCCTTTGTAAAAAATAGTTTCTTTCTTTCTTTCTTTCTTTCTTTCTTTCTTTCTTTCTTTCTTTCTTTCTTTCTAAATAGGTTCTCTAATTTTTTGACGTTATAATGAAATTTCATCATTTCCCCTTCCCTCACTCTCGTTCTCCAGTCTGGCCCCTTGTCTTTCTCTTCAAACCCGTGACCTCTTTTTCTCACAAATTGTTGGTGCCTGATCTGTCGCTGTGCAGAGACACCGTGACCAAGGCAGCTCTGCTAAAGGAAAGCATTGCGCTGGAGGATGGCTTACGGTTTCAGAGGTTTAGTCCATTATCAGCATGGCAGGGAGCATGGTGGCAGGCTCTTTTATAGCTTTATTTCATGATTGCTTTTAATGCCTCAGATATGTTCGAAAGGGCGTCGTGCTCGAAGATTTGTGACGGCCATGGTTTTCTCTCAGACTAAAAGTCTCTTCACAGGGCCGATGTTCGGGAGATGGGGATCTTGAGACAGGGAGGAGCATATCAGCTATTAGGTCGCAGTTCTTGTTTTCCCGTCCTCACAGTAAGGTGGCTGCTCTTCGCGGTGGTGTCTGGAATGCTGAATGCTTTGCCCTTCCCCAGTCACTTCCGCACATGCCCCGTTCCTACAGCAGCTTCATGATGTTGAGGTGCCTTGGCTGTCTTGCTGATGCCAGGTTAAGAGTAATGGTTACTGTTGCCGAAAGCCGGCAGAAGCAGTTGCTCTTAATAGTGCCTCTCTGTAATGTAAGGGGAAAGCCCCGTCCCAGAGATGAAGCCCGTGCCAAAGGTCCCGTAAGTAGTGGTGAAAAGGCTGTTGTAGGCAGCCTGGCTTCGGGGAAGGTGCATACTGGCGTTTGTGACTTAACCAGTGTTCTCTGCTGCTCTCCCCATAGGGTCTATGGGTGGGCCGGTGCTCTTTAACCACTGAGCCGTCTCTCCAGCCCGTTGCTAGTGTTTGGAATTGGGTAACCTATCAGGGTGCTCACCCCCAGAGGAGACTAATTCTTCCTCTCTCAGTCGTCCTTCATTGCCTGTGTATCTCTTCTTCTAGTGGTTGGGCCCTGTGAGGTTTTCCCATCCATTTGGCATGTCAGCTGGCCATGGTGTCATGCAACCGCTTGGGCTACCATATTGTTAAGATCCCATGTGTAGCGCTTCCCTGTCATATATAGACGTCACTGTCTCTAACCCTGCAAGTCACAGTTTTGTTCTGCGATTTCTCAGGTGATAGGGAGGAACTTGGTTCATAACTGTTCCTCTGCAGATGATGAAATTTTCATTAGAAAATTCAGGCCATTTGAGAGGACTCACGCTGATGGTGTCAAGTCCATCCATGTCCGTTGTGGTCCAGAGGTGCCGTGCCTAAGCTGAGCTAGAACGCTTGCCTCTTGGTTTCTGGGCTATTTGGAGTATGGTTGATTATTTTCTGTGGTATTTTTTTTTCCTGGCTTGGACTCAAATTTGCCCTTTTTTAAAGCTGGGTATTGCTTTGCATTGTACCTGGAGGAAGGAGCGGCGGGAGTGGGGGTGGGGTGGTCGGCGGAGATGGGAGTACTTCTTCTTTGGTACAGAACTGTACGGGAGAAGATTAACAAGAAAGATGAATGAAAAGGTTACCGGAAATCATACCTACTTAAACTCAGCTTCCTGTGTTAAGCACTTCAGGGAGATCAGATAACAATCCTCAAGGCTTGGCATGAATCCCAACCCAGGGAAGGAGAAGGCTCTGCTGCCACTCAGTGAAAGATGAGCCAAGCCTGTGCCACCAGATAGGGCTATTTAGCATACGCTATTACAGTTATCTGGGGGAGCTGAGAATCTGGTTCATTAGTCGCATGTACCTAGTCCTGGGACTGATTCCTAACACTACCCAAACAACAAAAACAAACAAACAAACAAAACCCACAGTTATTATAAGCAGACAAGCTTATAGTACTTCTTAAAAATAAAAGCAAGGTGCTCTTGAAAAGCATGTTAAGCAACTTGGGCGGCAGAGGTGGCTCAGTCAGTTAAGCACAGCATGAAGATCTGAGTCTAGAACCTTGGGGAGAGGAGAGTCCCAGCGGTGGATGCTCGGAATATCAGTATCAGTGCTGGGAAAGGGGAGACAGATGGCCAGCCAGTTTCACTGACGTTTTCACCCCCAGGCCAGTGAGAGAGACTGTCTCAGTAAACACTGTAGATAGCTCCTGAAAAATGACACTCAAGGTTGTCCCCGGGCCTCCATGTTCACACATACGGATGTGCAGCGCCCCCGGCTTCTTACAAACATGCTAGTTAAGCTAATTTGTCGCAGGAATACGATCTGAAGAATTTACACGTCTAACTTAAAATATGTTTTAAACTTTTTATGAAGTTCCATCCCTTATTCCCTTTATCTCACACTCCCTTGCTTCCATTTCCCCCTCCTTTTCTTCCTCCTCCTCCTCCTCCTTTTTTTTTTTTTTTTTTTTTTTGTTTTGTTTTACTCTGCAAACTCTTCCGTAGCACCCCAGGTTGACCAAGAACGCACACTGTAGAGTACGGCCTCTCTGTTGCTTGTGGCAGTCTCCTGCTTTAGCCCCCCAAAGAGATGAGATTACAGGCACGAACCACCCCCTGGTTCATTTTATTTTCTCTCTCTCTTTTTTTTAAATCGTTCATTATTATTGTGAATGTACGTGAGAGCTTGCATGCTATGACACACGTGGAGGTCCGAGGACACTTTTGTGGAATCAGTTTTCTTCCTACTCCATTGCATGGGCTCTGTGGCTTGAACTCAGGTCTCCACACTTGTGCAACTGGTGCCTGGACTTAGTGAGCCACTCACTGAGCCCTCGTTTCAGTGTTCCAGTGTTCATGGACCACTTGGAGCCTTTGGCAAATAAGCAAATGCTGGGTGTTGAGCTTTTTTTTTTTCTCCTGTGGAGTGTCAGATTCTAGGTACCATGGACTCCCCAGAACCCTGGTGGTGATAAGTGAACTGCGAGTTGGGGCAGGGATGGTGTTTTATGGCCTGCCTCATGGTCAGGGTCTGTTCTGGAAGTCATTCAAGCCGGAAGTGCAGCGGAGACCGAGGGGAGGAGGCTGAGACCAGCGACAAGAGTGGGTTCATCTCCAGCTGCTCCCAGACGTCAGCTTTAAGCAGTATTTACAGGATACCCAAGTAACCGGCTTTGATTCTACATTTAGCCCCACTTCCCCAGCTGCTGAGAGAGCAACTGTCTGCCTCCAGCCTTCTGTACTTTGCCCCCTCCCCCGACATCTTTACCGAGATATTGTTTGATGCTAAATTTTACTATATTTTTTTGTAATGTTGTAGTGTGTTGAAAAGCTATTTATTTTTCACTCATTGTTTCTTGGGGATTTGTTTCTTTTTAATTTGTCTACTAACTTTCATTTTGTCTTTTATTTTGGTCTTCCCTCTATTTAATCAGTCCTTTTTTAACTGCTGAATTAGCGTTATTTTCCTTTGATATTTTGTTTTCTAGTTTATTTTTGAAAGGTAATATATGCCTTAAAATCAGAGTTTTCTCTCATATTCAAATAAAACCATCATGATTTAAAGAAATAACTCCTTAATACTTCCTATCCCTCCCATTTTCCAGGGACGATGCTGGGCAGGCCCTTTTACTGGGAGTTCTTGTCTTTTACTTTGCCTGGTTGCTTCCTCGCCTCGCAGCAGCTTAGGTCCTGCAGTTACTATTGGCTACAGTAAGCTATAGAGATATTTTATTTATGTTTTAGTAAATAAAGCTTGCCTGAAGTTCAGAAGGTAAAACTAGAGGCTGGGCATGGTGTCACACACCTTTAATCTCCGGATTTGGGAGACAGAGGCAGATGGAATTCAAGGCTACCCCTGGCTAAACAAGATCAGTGCAGACACAGATCCAGGTGGTAGTGGGCCCACACTTTAATCCCGGAGCTGGGGAGTCACATGCCCTTAATTCCAGCACTAAAGGGAAGAAACAGCTCAGGGTTCACTCTGCATTCGCCCAGCCTTGGTAAAGGTGAGTGAGACTCCTCTAGTGGCTTGGCTGTTTTGCTTTTCTGATCTTCAGCTTGAACCCCAGCATCTGTCTCTGGGTTTTTACTATTTGTGCTACAGTTAGCTTTAATGAATGATGGATGATGGAACGTTTCGTTGAGAATATCACAGTAGGTGATATTTGTCCTGGCTGTCATCGAGGTTATCCAGTCCATCAGGTGGTGATCTGGTTGCTCCATTGTCTTAGCGTGTTTTCCCTTGTGTTGGCAAGGTGTTTTGTCTGTGACTTTGTCTGACTGTTGAATATAAACAGTTACATAACAGTTTTATACCCAATGAATTTAAAACCAACTGATAATCTTTGATTCAACCAATTTCATTGAGTGTTACAAATTGATGGTTGCCCAATTTCCTTCTACATTAAACTGGTGTCTTTGTTTGCTTTCTTTTGCTGTGATAAAGCATTCTAACCAAAATCACAGTGACCTAGACGAGCAGGCTGCTTTTTAGGACAGGGTCCTAAAGGGGAGGTAGCCAGGAGATTTGAAGAAAAAGACAGAAAGCCTGTGTTGAGAGGTCTTGCAGAAGCTGTGTCTTATGCCTAATAAGCTTACTAAGAAATATAGCATCTTATACTCTTTCTAGAAAAGAAATGGGACAGAGTCGGCAGAAACTGTTATACAGTGATACAAAGTCAGTGGGAGGCTAATAAAGCAATGTTGTACAAAGGGAGCACAGGGAATCTTAAAGCAGATGGAACATCCAGTGGCTTTGGGACTGATGGCTCCAGGAAGAAAAGCCAAGTACCTAGCAACCAAAAACCATACCTTCTTCAAAGGCCTGATGTCCTTCACCAGACTGGCCAAGCCAAGTCTGCTCCTGAGCAAGGAAGAACACAGAACTAGGTTTCTTTGGCCGTATCATCAGGGCATCTCAGAAAGCCATGGGTCAGTCTGGCTCTCAACAGCTAGGGAAAGGTTCATTTGGCTCACCTAAAGATCCCACTCACAGTCCATTGTGAAGGGAAGCCAGGGCACGAACTCAAGTCAGGAAATGAATAGAGACCATGGAGGTATGCTTGCTCTGCTTGGTTTGCTCAGCCTGCTTTCTTATACAACCTAGCATCTCCTGTCACCTGAAGGGTGACACTTCACATGAGTAAGCTTAGCCATCCCTTATCAAGCATCAGTCAAGGAAATACTCCCATAGACTTGCCTGTTGGCAGTCTGGTGGAGGCAGTTCCTCTCTTGAGATTCCTATTTCCCAGATGAACCTTTTTGTGTCAAAAGCCAACCATCATGCTTAGCAGCTAGCCCTTGCTGCTGGGTCTTCATTCTCCCTGGCGTATTTTCCGACCTTTTCGTTTCTGATGCCATTTTTCAAAATAACGATTTGGCTCAGTGAATAACTCAAAGTAACTGATGAGGTTTCTTTGACTTCTTCTGTGGAATATCACTCAGAATTCTTGGATTTTCCTCATTGTGTGTCAATCTAGATATTATTTTTCAGACTTTTTGTTAGTGCTTCTTTGACTGATGGAAAAATCATGCAGATGTTTTTGACACAAAACCAATCCCCAAGAAATCGTTTTATGCTACAAAAATAATGTTAGGTTTAAATTGTAAGTTCTTTGCCCTTTAAACCAAGCATTTCTTCAAGGAGCCTTCTTTTTCCCTCCTCCTGGGGTTTGATATAGATGAAAATGTGACATTGGTAAGAAATGGGCAAATTTTCTTCCCAGCTTGCGTTTGTACTTTGAAATTATTCTAAAAATTATGAGTTCATTCTGATATTTCCAAATATTTTTTATAAAGATTTATTTATTTATTTATTTATTTATTTATTTATTTATTTATTTATTATGTATGCAGGATTCTGTCTGGATGTTTGCTTGCAGGCCAGAAAGAGGGCACCAGGTCTCATTATGGATGGTTGTTAGCCACCATGTGGTTGCTGAGCATTGAACTCAGGACCTCTGGAAGAGCAGGCAATGCTCATAACCACTGAGCCATCTCTCCAGCCCCTCCAAATAAATTTTTATTATCAATCTAATCTCCTTGGTTTGATATTTATCAGCTTTATTGAAATGTGTGATTCCTAACCTTAGTGCAATTATTTGTTATTTTCTTAAAATATGAAAAGGTTTTGTGGATGAGGGCATATATCATTCAGTGGTATAGTGTGAGTCTAGCTGCAGGAGACCTTGAGTTCTGTCCCCCAACACTGCAACAAGTAAAATATAAAATCTCTAAACAAAAATTCATAATCATAGCATTAATACCTTTGCCATCCAAACCACTACTAATAAGATTAACAATGTATACATATTCTTGGTCATTTTCTTTGTTACCAAAATATCTGCTTTGATGGCTAAAAACAACAAATTTATTCTCACAGTTTTAGAAACTAGAAATCTGAAATGAGGTGCTGATTGGGCCCTGCTCCTTCCAAAGTTCCTGGAGGTTGCTAGTTCCAGCTTCTGGTGGCCTTGGGTATTCAGTGCCTGTTGGCTGTGTGTGCAACATCTGTTTCCATTTTGATGTGTCTTTTTTCTTCTTTGTATTCTTTTTCTTAGTTTTTCTATATGAGGGTTTTGCCTACTAGAATAGCCCAATGCCCAGGTCCTTAATTTCATTACATCTACTAGAACCTCTTTTTCCAATTGTGATCATCTTCACTAGTTTGGGGCTCAGAGCATGGGCACAAACTTTAGGGGGACACAGTTTAACCTACCTCTGATGCCAAGATAAGTAATAATTTCTCTAATAAACTTTTTATTTACAAGACCCAAAGTTAGATACTATGTAAATGGAAGTTTCTGTCTCACCCAGTCCCAAAGAAACACACAGAGGCTTATTAGTTAAAAACAGTTTGCCCTGTTAGCTCAGGCTTATTATTAACTAGCCCTTATCACTTAAATTAACCCATAATTCTTGTCTATGTTTAGCAATGTGGCTTGGTACCTTTTCTCAGTAAAGCATTCTCATCCTGCTTCCTCTGTGTCTGGTGGTGACCAAGGCAGTTATCAAGGGCAAAATCATGTCATTATTTTCCCACATGAAGCTAATTTGGACATATATCTTTATCTTCACCTGGTGGGGGTTAACATCTCCTAACCTGTGACACAGTGGATGGACGGATGTATTTATGGGATGACATTTGGGAGGGGCTGGAGAGAGAGAAACACACTTGCTATGCCCTCTTATTCTTTTGAGTAGGCCATGGAGAACGAGAGTGGAAGGTCCAGGAAAGAGAAGAAAATGTTCCTGAAACGGCAACTACTGCATCTGCTATGATGGCCAGATTTGGTTGGCCCATTTATTTTAGGCTTAATTCCTATCAAAATTCTTTTTTTTTTTTTTTACATGTATAAGCACTGAACTCCATAGAATTCTGTGGTTATTCATAAGTGATGTGTTCTCCTGAGAAGTTAATATAAAGCTGGTGGTTGGCTAAGTAAATAAATGTTTCAAAGTTGAGAAAACAAAATGACCTTTTGGCATCTGGTATTTGACCAAGATGCTAAAAATACACACTGGAGAGAAGACAGCATCTTTAACAAATGATTCCTGGAAAACTGGATGTTGACACGTAGAAGCATGACATTAGACCCATATCTCTCAGCTGCACAAAAATCATTTTCAGATGGCTCAAAGACATTGGTGTGAAGTCCGAAACACCGGAACTGCTAGGAAGCATAGGGAGTATGTTGGAAGATAAGGTGTAAGAGAGGACTTTCTGGACCGGACTCCATTTACTCGGGAACTAAGTCCAGTGTTGGCAAGTAGAAATGAAAACCTCTGTACAACCAAGAAAGCAATCAAGTGAAGGGGAAACCCATAGGGTGGAGGAGAACCTTTGCCAACTACACATCTGGCAGAGGATTAATGTCTAGGATATACAAAGAACTAAAAAAATAAAAAGAAAACAAGAGTCAGGTAAAGAAATGACAAAATTTGAAAATTAGACTGCAGACCTGAGCAAGAATTTTCAGAAGAAAGAATAAAAGTAGCTTGGACAAACCTTAAACAGTGTTGAGCATCTTTAGCAATTAGGGAAATGCCAATTAAAACTAATCTGAGATTTTATCTTGCCTTAGTCTGAATAGCCAAGGTCGAGAAAAGAGCTGGCACTAATTGCTAGTGAGGCTGTGCAGAAACGGAAACACCCATTCACTCAGGGATGGCAGCCACCGTGGAGAATTCTCAAAGAAACCGAAAGGAGGTCCATGATATGACTCAGCTCTGCCACTCCTTGGCAGATGCCCAATACGGCATGTGCCTTGACATTTTACTCCACAGATGCTTGCTCGTCCATGTTGACTGATGCTCTTCTCGCTATTTCTCCGATTGGAAACACCTAAATGTCCTGCAGCAGAGGAGTGGATAATACAGATGTGGTACATATACACAACTATCCTATCCAGCTGTAAAGTGAAGCAAACAGTCATGGAATTTGCGGGCAAATGGATAAAACTGTAAAACAGTCGACCGAGTGAAGTAACCCAACTCAGAACATTGCATGTTTTTTTTTTTTAATTGTGGATTCTAGCTCTGAATCTCTAGATATGAGTATACGACAGGAGCAGCCACAGATACCAGCATAATAAAAAGGGCCACAAATGGGGAAAGGAACTTTGGAGAGGGGGTCAGTAGGACACAGGTGCTATGAAGGAGACATGGCAGGATGGGGGGGAGTGCTTTAATACTGCAGGGGGAAGCGAGAGCAAAAGAGGTTAGAAGAGAGATAAATAATGCTAAGGATAATTGAAAATGCCATAGAGAAACATGATTATTTATCCAACAAAATCCCTAGTATCAGGTATGAGAAATCTCCTTTTGAATTGCCAGGGGAATCCAAGAGACTTCCCAAACTCCCCCAAAGTATAGACTATTATCATGGCTCTTGGTTGCCTTCTGTAGCTTGCAGGTAAAGCCATGTTGTAGAAGGCACTCCATACTGTGGATACAATACTTGCAGGAGTCAAGCTGGAACTCACCTGGACACCTTCCTTGAGGACTAGCTGACTCTCATGCTATCTGAAGGTGTTATGTAAGCTGCAGTGGGAGAAACGCAATCTGACCACAGGCCTACCAGCCACAACAACAAGCAGCAGGGCAGGCTATGTCCCCTGTGGTGCGGTGGTGGGGGCAGCAACAGCTGTTGAGTTGGATGTATGGCCCACTCTGTAAGAGGGAGTTCATGCCTGGGACTGTAAGCCTAGGTAATTAGCCGTTGCTTTTGGGGTCATGGACTCTCGAGGAGACTCTACTACTGTCACTTTCCAGAATATCTAATCTCTAGTTGTATTATAAAAATTTATTCTTATACCACAATGCAGTGCACAACGCCTGTCTGCGCTCTATGTGCTACTATACAGTTCGTGAGCTTTGGGCAAGGGGCTGGAGTTGAAACATACAGAGACATGCAGAGAGACAGAGACACAGACCTCTCGTCACTGGCAAGAAGCCCTCTCTCTATTCAATAGCGCCACGGAGGCTTACGTACCCAACAGTCAGGTGGGCCAACAGGTGAAAACCTCATCCTCTGATCCTCAAGGCAAGGCAACCTGTGCTCGTGGAGCAGAGCTGGTAAACAACTTTGACACAGCCTTTAGTAACTCAAATCAGAAGGAAAGTAAATATCTCTAGCAGGGAAGAGCAGCTGGAGGCCAGGATTCCAAATGGTCCCAACACCACAAATAAATGCAACCATTACCCTTCATCCAAGAAGCTTCTTTTGGAGAAGACAGGAGAATATTACAGAAATTCTCAACTGGTCAAAACGTAGAGAACTGACTAACTGTGGTGTGCCCATCTCAACAATGCACCAACAGTACAAGCCCCAGACCTAAGACCTGGGTGATGTCGTGGAAGACGGGGTAGAAAGGTTATAAGAGCCAGAGGACTAGGACTTCCGCTGTGAAATAATGACTTTATAGTACAGGGAAGTTACAGTCATGAAATCTCAAAAATACGGTTTACAAAACCAGCACAGTGGGACTCCAGCTGACGTACCTGCGTGTTTGGGAGAAATCGCCCAAGGCCCCACCACCAGATGCAGAACTCCAGGCTGAGAAAGGGAGCATCGGGCTGCTACAGGGATGAGCTCCCCCATTAGGTTATCCTGTCCCAAGTGGTCAGCCCTGAACACACGTACATATGAGCAACACAGATGTACTTAGCAGGTTGTATTTATGCATGCGCACATGTGTTTGAGTGGTTTTGTGTGTGTGTGTGTGTGTGTGTGTGTGTGTGTGGTTTGTGTGAGCGAGAGAGAGGAAGACTAACACACAAGAGCTCATGAGTTTGAGAAGGAGTTGGATATAGTGAGGAGTTGGAAGTCAGAGAGGAAGGGGTGGAAATTACGTAGATATTGTGCTCAGATGTGAAATTGTCAAGCCCGCCAAAATTAAAACAAACAAATTTAGAAGCTATTAATTCAGCAGGAGGTGAGTTATCAGAGAGCGCAGAGTGAGGTGCAGAAGTGTGGATGTGTCTTCTTTGTTGTAATTCACTGGGTTGGGAAAATACTTAAAATGGTTACTGTTATCAGCTCACCTACATTCTGTTCCTGCAGTGTGCCAGGCAAGAACTGATTAGGGAGCATAGTTACTTTTGTGCCAACTCTTTTTGTTTTCTGAAAGATACTTTTATCTTGGGTTATCTTTTGTTTGAGACTTTGAAGGGCCCATCTTTCTTTTCTTAAGGTCTCCCAATCTCAGCAAAGTTGAGCAACTGAATCTCATTTAGTTGTGAATGCCAAGAAGACAGGTTTCTTACAGCTTCTTTCCAGAGTCAGGTCCGTGTCCATTGTCTGCAGCTGCTTCCTTCTGAGATCCTGGAGAAGCTATCAAAGGAGCAGGTGCCAGCGCCCTGGGGCTTAAGGTCTTTGAGTTTAAGTATTGCTGGAGTCCCGGGAAATGTTATGCTCTTAGAATTGAGTTTGTGTCTTTCCTTTTCTAAAGTGTTCCTTTGTCATACGACTTTTGTGGGGGGGAGGGCAGTGCTGCCTTCTACGTAGGGCTAGAGTGAGGAGCAAGGAGAGGGAGGAGAAATGGCTTGAAGAGAAAGGAATGTATCAATCTTATCTCCTTCCCTCCCCCCTTCCTCCCCTCCCTTCCTCCCTCTTTCCTTCCTTTTCCTGAGAGAGAATCCATTCCAGACTGGCTTTAAATTCAGCAGCCCAGGCTTTCGCCTAAGCCTCCCCAGTGCTGGGGTAACAGGTGAGCTGCCATCTTATTAACACTTCCTAAACTTGTCTTTTGACACAAATGCTTTCTCAAAAGTATTGTTTGGCATCCATGACTTCCAGTGACTGACTCAAAGCCTTAGGCTTCCTTTTGCCCCAAAGCATATTTGGTAATATGAATGGAAGTCTACATTTCTTTTCTCTTTAAAAGGAACACGTAGAATCCCAGCACTTAGGAGGAGATTGGCTACTTGGTGAATTTGAGGCCAGGGTCCACCCAGCCTTTTAGGAAAAAAGAAGAGAGAGGGAGGGAGGGAGGGACCACAACATTAATTTATTGCCTTAGTCATGTGGCATGACATAAACTCCTTGTTTATGTGGTTTGAAATAAACTTTATTATAAAAACATTTATTTTGTAATCCTGGAGACACTGTTACAGGATATGGAAAACATGACAATTGAAGTATTGTATGTTTGACTGGAAGTGGCTTTTCATCCTAAGTTTTATTTTATTGTACTATTTATTTATGTTTGTGATGGTAGGCACCAAACTCAGCGCCTCATAACATATGCTTGGCAGTCACCATACCACTGAGTTGAGAGCCAAATACGCAGTACATTTTGGGGAATTTAAGTATGTTAGTTAAGAATTTTAGAGGCGTACAGATACTACTTTATATTGGTCTTAACACTTGGATGTGTAATTCATAGTCTTGGTAGTGGAAACCTGTCTTTTTCTCATCTTTCACAACAACAACAAAAGGAAACTCAAATAACTTCTGAATGTCTTGCAAATAGTTAAGGTGTTTTGGGTTTTTCCTTCTTCAGTGTTTGGATAAAATTGCCAGCAGGTGACCTCAGACCACCCTGTAATTATGGCTTTTGGGCCACCAGTTGACTTAGTTTGTTGTGCTGGCCCTGTGAGAGTGACAGGCTAGATGTTGTGCACACGGACTTTCAGAGAAACTCAACTTCACGGAGTCTGCACATAAAACAGCGTTCTCAGTTCTGCGCTCTCTGTCACCTGGCACTCAGGAAGAACTGTCAAGGAGAGGGTTGGAGTTCTCGCTGCAGCAATGAAGCAAACTTACTTTGCTTCCATAGAGGAGAGCAGCTTTACTTGATTTAATTTCTAATGATGCTGCAGACACTGGAGATGCAGTTGGGCAGTAGGGAACACGATAGTAACATGGCTTGGTGTTTGCTAAGAGGACACTGATTTGAGGGGTAGAGACTTTAAGTTCTCCGTCACCATGGTGAATGCTTGCAGTGGACAAGGCCAAGGGGTGCAGCAACTGTCAGTTACCAGAATACCATGGGGATGCAGGAGTTTCTGTCAAGTAAAATCCAGGTCAGCATCTGCTTAACGTTGGAGATGAAGTAAAGTCAGTTCAGTTCAGGATACTAAGGTGTCATCTTCAGGTGTTTGTCCTGGAAGCCTCTGCTTGTTCCTTCACAGTGACATCACTACCTAGCTCTTGATGATGCTCTCCTCAGAGGACAACTTTCAAAATCTGTTACAGTCTCGTAGGATGGACATTGCTCACGGTGGAGGTGCACTTAGCTGGCACACGTTCTCTGCAGCGAACCATTTAGTAGGACCTACTTTCAACCCCTGTTTTACCCTGCCTTCTTAAGTGTTCCCCGAGTACTTGGTTTAATGACTGACTGATGTTAACTATGTAAGCAAAGAGTGAGGCTATTGTTTGCCTGATCTTGTGATCTGAAGATAGAAACCCAGACTTGAGGCTGCTTGGGGGTGGGGTGGGGGAGAATTTGCATTGCTCTGTCAAAATACCTGCCATAAATGATTGAAAGGGAGAAAATGCTCCTCTAGGGTCATGTTTTCAGAGGTGTCCAGTGATGGGGAAGGGGAGGGGGAGATCGCTTAGAGCAATTCGCATAGTGGTGGTCAGAAGCAGAGGAAGAGAGGGAATGCGGCTGAGGTGTAGGCACCGAGTGTGCTCCTACGGTGACCTGCTCCCTTTCATCATCTCTGACAGTGACATCGTATTGTGCATCCTTGAAGGATGAATCCATTCGTTATGTCTCATCCTCTCTGGAAAGGATATCAGAGACATGCCTAGAGGCTCACTTCACTGACCTAGATGCTTCTTTCCCTTTCCCTCCCTCTCTTCCTCTTCCCCTCCTCCTTCCCTCTATCTCCATGAGAGCTCTGTTCCTCCTACCCAGTGTTTTATTTTTATGATACATGATAGCCTTATTTTCACTCTGAATGTGTCCTCAAGCAAAGTTCTTGGACTGTGTAATAAACGGGATGGGAGGTTTCATAGCCCCACTTTTCAAATGAAGAAACAAGGCTGTAAAACAGACAGTACTGCCTGTCTACTCCAGAGCCTCTCATATGCTAGACAAGCACTCTGCTGTTGGCTCCCCACGCCCATAGTATTCCCCAGCCATTTCATACGGTGTTCATGAATGCCTGGACTGTAGTGATAGATCAGCTACATTTCAGTATCTTCCTATATCTTCCTTGGCAAGCACTTGCCCATTTACTTTGCAGAGCAAATAAAGAGAGGAACTCAGTAATTGTGAATAGAAGCTAAGGTGTACAGCTGAGTGGAATAAGCTTTGCTGTCTAGGAGATGTACACGGAGAACTTAAGTCAATGCAGATTCTTAGGTATTCGATGGATTAGTTTAATAAAGCACCCCGCTTGTATTAGGTAAAGGGCTTTGGTTGTTTATGTTTTTAAGACATATCAGTCTAAAAGGAAATCTTTGGCTGTTGAAATAGGAGAGCGAAGAATTTGGAGGTTAATTGAAAGTTTGTTCCAGTGCCAGTTTGACACTTCACTGTTGTTTCTAGTTCCTGGATCTACAGTCACGATAACAAGCATTTAGGATGCCCACCGCTGTGTTCCAGGCATCGTGGTAGTCGATGGACCACCTGAAATCATCACCCCACCTTGTCAGGGTGGCCTCTTGTATCACCAGATCAAAAAAAATTCAGTGGGAACCCTTCAGCTGAGAAGAAATGATGAGCGATGGATGGATTAAGCAAGCCTAATTAACCCAACATATTAGGAAATGAGTTATGGAATGTTTGGATCAAGAAAGCCCCATTGAACTGGATCGCGCTAGAAGAAATCTTTGCTAGTCTAAATAACAGCGATCATTTGGAAAAGCCTCATCAAAGTTGTTTTCAGTCTGAGAGCTGTAATGGAACACTCGAAGGCCCCGCCCCCCTTACCCTGACTAGGAAAGTGATTTCATATTGAGCTGAAGAATGCCTCAGAGCTCTCCAAGAAACCATGGCTGTGGAAGGAGTCTGGCGTGCTGACTTTTCAGTTCTAGTTTTCTGCACAAAAGAACAACTTTTAATGTTGGGAGAAGAGAAAGGAGAGTTACACAGTTTCAGCCAGATGTTTTTGTTTTTCTATTCGTTAACATTCTGCATTTGATTCTGTTGACTGTCCGCTCTTCGTGAGCTTACTGTCTGGCACCCTCTCTTGTCTGCTCCAATGCCGACCTGAGATTCTTTGTGCCATGACTTTTCCCGCACCAAGGTCCTGAGACCCAGCTTTTTAATAGCCCCTGAAGTTACATTCCATGTCCCTCTGCCTTTGTTCCCAGGCCCTCTCATCTGAAGCACTTTCTATCTCCTGCCTTGCACGCACAGACTCGGGATAGCTCTGTGTTGCCTCTCCTTCAATATTCAATCCAAACCCCTCTTTCTCTAGGGAGATCCCTTTGATCAGCACAGTTGGAAAGTGCCTCACCTCTCTTTGAACTGAGGAGGATCGCATATGGCTCTTATCATTGTCGACTTTGTATTATAACTCTGTGGACTCCATCAGAGACAACATTTAACACCCTGGAACTGAAGAGTTGAACTGATTTCTCTCTGGGTCTTAAAATCATAGTGTCTTCTATTATGTGTGAGTGAAGGAATAATATGACCAACAGAAATTGATATTCATGTGAATAAATTCAAATGGGGAGTCTAAATAGGATAGTGAGGTTTAAAATATTTTGGGAAGGGGCTTCCTTTATAGAATGCTTTTTAAGTCTAATAGCCCTTAGAGGCTCTTCTGAATGGTTGTAAGACTGGATTGGCTTCTCCTGGAGCAGTGTGTTCTCAGCCTTCCTAATGCTGTGACCCTTTAATATATTTCCTCATGTGGTGGTTATGCTTCCTCATAACTATAGTTCTGCCACTCTTATGAATTATAATATAAACATTTCATATGCAGGATATCTGATATGTGACCCTCTAAAGTGGTCGTGACCCAGTGGTTGAGAACCACTGTCCTACGGCCCCTGACTTCTTCATCAACTGTTAGACCAAGTAGGTAACTGTTTAAGATGTTTGCTCCTCATTTTCCCCATTGTCCTCTCCTGTCTCACCATGCCCTCCATGTTCAGATGGCACCAGGCGGTGCCATATATCAACTTCTCTGTTTTTGGAAATAAAACAAAAATGTTCTCTTGGGGACTCTGGTACTTGTTCATTCCTTGGGAGTTTAGGTCCACTTGTGTGATTTAGCTTTTATTTGCATAAGTTGTCAGCTTTGTGAGGGTTAGTGTGTTTCAATTTACCACAGTTCCCTGGAACCCTGACTGCGCTCGAAGCCAGCCACACCTGGCCAGGGCACGCTTATACAGTAAATCACGTCTGTCTACATACGCTATTGCAATATTTTCGTCTCATCTTTTGTGTGTTTGCTAATGTCAGATTTTCCCCTGATACGATACTTTATAAGACATGGAGTATTCCTCTCGCTGTCATCTCTTAGCATCAAGCAGATTAGAACATCAGCTGCTTCCTTTAGTTTGACCAGTGCAATGTAGTCTTTTCACTGGCTAGATCAGTAATAAGATGTCATTTTCAATATGGCCAAGTAACTGTTTAACTTTGAGGAGGGGCGGGGTTTCAAGGCAGGGTTTCCCTGCGTAGCGTTGGAGCTTTTCCTGGCTCTCGCTCTGTAGACCATGTGGCCTCTAACTCAGAGATTCACCTGCTTCTGCCTCCCGAGAGCTGGGATAAAGGGTGTGTGTCACCACCGCCTTTTTTTTTTTTTAACATTTTTAAGCCTGCAACGAAGTAGGATTTGAGTGGAGTATGAAGAATTTAGTGATTCTGTGCTAGAGATATACAAATTTTCCTCCCTCCCATCCTCCCTCTCTTCCTCCTTTTTTTTAATTAATTAATTTATTTATTAAAGATTTCTGTCTCTTCCCCACCGCCGCCTCCCCTTTCCCTCCCCCTCCCCCAATCAAGTCCCCCTTCCTCGTCAGCCCAAAAAGCAATCAGGGTTCTCTGCCCTGTGGGAAGTCCAAGGACCACCCACTTCCATCCAGGTCTAGTAAGGTGAGCATCCATGAAACTGCCTAGGCTCCCACGAAACCAATAGGTCCAGTAGAATCAAAAACCCGTTGCCATTGTTCTTGAGGTCTCAGTAGTCCTCCTTGTCCGCTATGTTCAGCGAGACCAGTTTTGACCCAGGCTTTCTTCCTCCTTCTTTCACCATGTATCCCTGGCTGGCCTCTTAACTCAGAGATCTACCTGTCTCTGCTGCTGGAGTACTGGGATTAAAGGCAAGTGCCACAGAGTTTGAACTCACAGAGATCCGCCTGCCTCTGCCTCCTGAGTGCTGGATTAAAGGCGTGCGCCATCGCCATCCATCTTAAACATAAAATACACAACCTTTGTTCAGCTGCTCGGGTCCACACAGCCCCCTTCAGAACTTCTCTTCCTAAGTTTGAACCTTTTCTCTTTCAGTCTTTGACATTAGCTTTGATCATCTTGAGGCACGTGTGCATGCTAGTGTGTGTATGCACATGTATATGTGTGCATATGTGTTCCTATGTTTGTGTGTGTATGTGTGTAGTTTGGGATCTTCAATTTGGAGGTCATTTTAGGAACCTAGTAATGATAACATGCATGCATGTTTACATGCTCTCATAACTGTTCCCATATTCCATCCACCCTTTCAGCAATTAACTCATTACTCCTTTTCGAAAGAAATTAGTTTTTTCCAGCCTTGGCTCAAATATGGCCATTTCTAAGGGTAACATATTCCACAGTGAAGGGTTTGTTAACATTGAAGATATCTCAAAGAATTCACTAGAAATACACAGAACATCTGAAAAGCAATGTGCAAAGCATGGTCCTTTGGGTGACGGCTGCATAGCCTGCAGGGGAAGCAGCCCACCCTCTAGATTTTGGGGGACATGGATTCAGGTTCACTGTGTCACTCCCTAGCTGTGTTATCAAAGAGAATACTGCTTTCCCTTCCACCCCCAGTGTGGTTTCTTCCTGTGCAAAGAGATCACATGATCTGTGAAGATGAGATACTATCAGCCCATGCTAGTTATTATTAGCAAAGCCACATTCTTGCTGAGGTGTGTTTGGTCACGACTAATGGCATGACTGTGGTTCATGCGGCTGACTGCGGTAGTCCTTCATACTGTTTCTGCTGTGTTTCTTGCAGGAGCGATTCCAGGTGAAGAACCCTCCCCATACGTACATCCAGAAGCTCAAAGGCTACCTGGATCCAGCTGTAACCAGGAAGGTAAGGTGGATGTGTTTCCGCTCTCGGCTGTTGTTGCTTCTTGAGTGGGCAGAGTCTTGCATCAGACTTTCTTTTTGCCAGCGCTCTAGGCAAACAAGCGCTGGAGACCATCAACAGGAGAGGACAAAGGGGAAAGATAGTCTTCAACGAGTCCCTCTGGTGGTTACTGATGTTGTCAGTTCCCACTGCTCAGAGTAGTGAGTCCAGGCCTGAGGTGCTTAGGCCTCTAGCAAAGCAGACTTTGCAAATGCAATGCTTGTCCTTCATGACGTAAAACACTTCTAGAACCCCGAAAAATCACTGCGGCTGTCCTCCCCAGCTGCATACTGACATCCTGTGCTGGTGTTTCAAACTGCTTCCTCTGCCCTGGCCGAGCGAGCCCCAGCCCCAACCCCAGCCTCAGTCCCAGCCCCAACCTCAGTCCCAGCCCCAGCCTCAGTCCCAGTCCCAGCCTCAGCCCCAGCCCCACCCTCAGGCTCAGCACCAGCTTCAGGCTCAACCCCAGCCCAGCTCCTGGCCTTAGGAAGGTAAAGAGGGAATAGCTGATTTCATTCTTAACCATCTCTCCTTTTACAAACAAGCCCTGCTTTGTGCAGATGCACAATTGGCCTAAGCTGATGCCTTGTGGTTAAGCATGTCGCCTGGCACAGCCCCGCAGGCTGGGTCAGCCCTGAGCTGGCTCAGGGCAGAGCTGTCCTTGATGACTATGGGTAAAGACACTTTGTAACAGATAGCGCTTGTCTTCCCCTTGATCCACAACAACTCTGGCGTTCAAGGCTTCTCAAGCTGAATTGCCTGTGTTGTATCAGTGCCGATCCCCGAGAAAAGAAAAGAAAAGCAGGCTTCTCTTTGTCAGGTGTTTCTAGTGATGTTGGCTTACTCTCTCCTTCCTTGACCCTCTCTCTACCCACTCTGCCCTCCTCCTTCTAGCTTTTTTCTCTCTTTTCTTTGTTATTTTGTTCTAATTCTTTAGAGCTCATATTGCCGCTTCCAAACTCCTCCAACTCCCCCCCCCCCAAAAAAAAAAAAAGAGAAATGTCCTGCAAAAAAGCATAGCTCCTATTTTCTCTGGAGGGTTCTTGAGACTGAGCCTTTGTCCTCTGGTTTATTTACAGGCAAGAGGGATTTAAACAATAGAAATCATGCTCGAACTTTGCTATCCTGGCACTAGAGAGATGGCTCAGCAGTTCAGACTTGTTGCTCCTTTAGAGGACCTGAGTTCAGTCCCAGCACATACTTGGTGACTCATACCCATCTGTAACTCTAGTTCTAAGACATCCAACGCCTCTTCTTACCTCTGGGGGGACACTAGGAATGTATGTGGTGCACATGCCTTCAAGCAGACAAAACATTCATATGCATAAGATAAATTTTTGTTTAAAGAAAACAGAGAACCACACTTTGTTTCCATGCCATACAATTCTTGAATGTCCCGTGGTTTCCCACATCTTCTGTCAATGTGCCTGCTTGTAATTTGATGGCCATTTGTAAAAAGGTCTGCATTCAACTCCCCCTGCCTTCGAAAAGTAATAACTGTTTAGTTCTTTTTAGTTTCTCTGACTTATCTCTTGACCTGAGCATAGAGCAGCCTTAATTTTATAGGTTGGGAAATGCCTCTCACACAAAATATAAATCCCATTTTTTAAAAAGCAGTTTTGGCTATGCTATTTGTTTCTGTGAGGGTTCTACTGGTTCTTTAGAAACCCCCAGACCTGAGATGATGAACGAGTGCTGTGCTTGTTCTGAGCTGAGGGGGTGTGTGTGTGTGAAGTGGCAGCGATTATATACAGACTGAGGAATCTCTTCCTTCATGCACCGTACAGCTCATTCTAGAAACAGTCCCTCATTCTAGAAAGAAAGCATGCGATACATATCTAGAAAAGGCTGCCTGGGCTCCCAGCCCTACACCCTCAGGAGGAGACAAAGCAAACCAAGCAGAAGAAACCAGGGATCCTCTTGTTAAACAGTTCCTCCTTTGGGGATCATTTAATAAAGAGGAGTAGGCCTGGTGGCAGTCGTGTGGACGGCTGATTTCTCTGTCCTCACCCATGTGTCCACCTGAATGTCCTTGTTTTGTCTGTGCCCTGTTCAATCTACACAGCTGTCACCTGCATGCTGTCTGTCCAGAGATGTCTCCGTGAGTTAATCTTCATGATCTTGAGCCCCCTTTGCTCATGTAATTCCTCCTCCTTCTCTTCATCTGGACTCTCTATGTCTGCCCAGTGCTTGGCTGTATTTCCATCAATTTTGGATGAAGGTTCTATGATGGCATTAGGGAAGTCACCGATCTGATTAGAGGTGAAGGCCAGTTCAGGTACCCTCTCCAGGATTGTTAGTAGTCTTAGTTGAGGTCATCGATGTGGGTTCATGGGAATTTTCTTAGCACCAGGTTTCTCCTTTACTGCATAATGGCTCCTTCTGTCAAGATATAAACATAAAGCAAAGAAATCCAGCCCACAAATCACAGTCCCAGAGAACCTAGACAACAATGAGGACCCTCAGAGAGACATACATGGATCTAATCAACATGGGTAGTAGAAAAAGACAAGATCTCCTGAGTAAATTGGGAGCATGGTGACCTTGGGAGAGAGTTGAAGGGGAGGGAGACGCAGGGAGGGGAGCAGAGAAAAATGTAGAGCTCAATAAAAATCAATAAAAAAAAAATCTCTTTGGGCTAGATGGTGGTGGCTCTGGACTGTGGTGGCGCATGCATTTAATCCTAGCACTTGGGAGGCAGAGGTAGACAGATCTCTGTGTCTGTGCCCTGTCTTTCAAGGTCTGCCTTTCAGCTCAGGAGAAATGAACTGGGTAGGATTAGCACCCCAACCTCCTGCTGTAGTAAAATTTCTGTCAGGAGCTGGGAGCAGGAAAAGATCTGTTCCATACAACCTAATTGCAATGCTTAAGCCCCAGAAAAAAAAGGAGATTTGTTTGAAATAAGGCATGACTTTCAGTTAAAATGAGCTTAAAATTCTCAGCTGTGGTCTGGGGTTGGGGAGTGTTCCAGTCAGGCCTTTACATTTTAGCCAGACTGTCTAGGCTGAGTGGGGCTTCCTTTAACTGTTGTCAGGGTCCTCAAATAGTTTATTCATTAATCTTTTGTTCAAATTAAGTAGGAGATACTTAATTTGCCCTTAAAAAATTAAAAAAAAAAAGCCTCCAAGCACATTCGGTTTAGAAATAGCTTTAAATGACACCCCCTAGGACAGGGAAGGAAGCGTCTCAATTAGGTATCTCTGAGCCCGGAGCTCCTTAAACCAGCCTCCTAATTTTATACCAACTGTTATTAGCCTGTGCCTCGGGGGAGGCTGTGTTCATGTCTGCGTGGAAAGAGGTTACAGATCCTGAAGAAAGGCGTCTTGATCCTTTGCCGGCTCTACATTTGTGAGGAGAAACCTATGGCGTGGCTCACCCAGTCTCAGCTGCCTCCCTGGGCTATAGCTGGCTGTCCTGTACCTGCCAGGAAAGAGAGAGGATGCAGACTGCTTGGTGGTGGATCCTCTGTGGCTCTTGCATTCCCGCTGGGCCCTATAGGTTCAAGGTTTCTCTTGAAAGAGCTTTAAAGTCTTGTGGATGCATTTCGGACTTGCAGAATATTAACATGCACAGTTTATGTCTCAGCAAAGAGGATGCTAAGGCTTCCTCTGCCTTCCAAAATCCAAACAAAAATTGAGCCGCTCAACAAGGGTGAAGTCAGCTTCGTTTGTCACAGTGTTAGACATTATTACAGTGCCCAGCATAGCCGATGTCTGATGAACGAACGCTAGCTGCTGCTTGCTGCTCTAGCTCAGCATTTGACTTACTTGCCTTGTTAGGCTGTGTGTCTGTCTGTATGTGTGTATGTAGCATCCGTAACAGTCCACTTCTCTCTCTCCCCCTCTGCCTCTCTCCCTCTCCCCCTCTCTCCCTTTCCCTTCTCTCCCTCCTCTTCCCCCTCTCTCTACCTCTCTCCCTTCCTCCTTCTCTCCCTTCTCATGCCCTTTAGTCAGACATCTTTACTACTGTGCTGTTTTCAGTAGTATGCCTGTGTTCTTTGTAGAAGATCATGGGGGGGGGGTAGGGATGACTTCTTCAACTTGAGGAAGACTTCAGGACCAGCAGGGACTGCTGAGAACCTGTCTGGCATGTCTTAACAAGAAGCATGGACCATTGGTACCTTTAGTCAGTCCCCTGTCCCACTCTTTCTTTCCTGCCTAATCCCATGCCTAGTACACTCATTGCAGGGAGGTGTTCTAGGATAACATCAATGGCCTTGCTGTTGGTTAGGGCTTTCTCAGCAGCAGAAGCAGAACATCTTTTTTTTTTCTTTATATTTGAAATATTTTTATTTCCTATATCTCATTGGATATTGGTCACAAAACGCCAAGAAGATTTTTTTTTTTTAATAGTGTTTGGGGCAACAGTTATAGCAACTGCAAAATGCCAGGGACTTTGAGAAGAGGAGAAGGGGCCGCAGGAGGCTGCCTGTGTCAGGCAGTGTTACAGATCTCTTTGGGCTGCTGATTCTCATGCCTGTGGCATAGCTCTCACAACCAACCCTCAGTTGGGAATCACGCTACCAACCTTTCCTTCATGCCCCTGGGTGTTGTTCCTCTGGAGAACCGCAGCCTTGCTTAGTAGCCTGGAAGTGGAGGCCTCTGTTCTTGTTGCACTTGGTGGCAGCAGAGGACAAGGGTCCTTCATATCCTGAGCTGGAATTTACAAAGCTTTTCCCAGACAGCAAAGAAGCTTGAGGGGGGCGGACTGCAGCACAGAGAGCCTGGATCTCTTGAAAGAAGGCATTACACCTCAAATTTCCTTCTTTCAGAGTGGCCTGATAGGAAAAAATCTCCAGAGAACTGATGGGCATAGCAGTCCCATTTGAATGTGGAAGACTCCTTAGATTTAAAAGCATGTATACACTCACCATCATGACAGGAGTCAATAAAGAAAAGACTAGAAGTCTAGAAAGACAGGTAGGCTCTTGATCGGCAAGAGTGCAGAAGGGCTTCCTGGATGTGTGCATGTGCACATGAACCTTCATTACTGACCTTCCATGTGAAGACTAGTTGGAAGGGCTAACTCTGAAGGTTTGTGTTTTGAACATTTAAGTCAGGCTGAGAAGAATCAACTTGAGACTGGTAGGCCCAGGACTGCTGTCTTTAGAAGGGCCAACTTAACAAATTGGCCATCAGGGATCATTTGTATTCTCTGTAAAAAGCTAACTGTGCCTCAATCGTTTATGAAAACAACATGGTTTATGCTGTGTTTTATTGCTGGAATCTGGACTTGCTGCCTGAGTGAGGCAGAGTGTGTTAATGAGGTCAGCCCCTAATGAAAACCCCGGCCCCCAAGTCTGTGTTGAGTTTCATGTCTGCTTGGGCAAGCGCACTCCTAAATGCATGTCTGGTTTCCTATACACTCACATCATCGTATGCACCTCTTCCTTTTATTGGTTTTGCCATTTAATGTTTCATTTCAATACATCACGGGTGTGAGTGTGTCTCGCTCGAGTCTGTTCATCCTCGTGAATCATTGAAACTGGCGATGGTTTGGGGTTCTTGAACAAGAGGTCTAACTATGGTATATGTGGGGTAGGGAATATAGTTAACTCTAGGAGGGTACAGGAAATAAACATTCTGGTTCTTTCTTGTAAGTTAATTTTTTTTATGATCAAAATTTGTGTGCTTTTGAATAAAACAAAAGAAACGTGAGAAATACACTTTAGAAGAAAAGGTATTTTCATATTGCATCAAATTTATTATAAACTACAGGAGCACCAGGTACTAAAGGTCATATTTTGTTGAATTATAGAAATTCAGGAGGCGTGTTCAAGAATCTACGCAAGTGCTAAGAGAACTGGAAATCTCATTAAGAACCAACCACATTGGGTAAGTGTGCCCCTGCAACATGTTAGCACTCAGATTTTATGTTAGAAAGTGAATGAATCATAGCCAAGAATTGTGCTTCTCTATTTACTGAAAGACCAAGGTTTAGATGAGGGGGTTTAATCCCCTGATCGCTGATTATAAGGATCAAGAGGGGCAGACTTGGGTATTCGTAGCAACTCTGTATTTACTTGCTTGGATGAAGTAAATATGGACAGTTCTTGGCAAGTGCTTGGCTTTCTGTATGTGTGACTCTGAACATCCTGTCTGTTCTGACAGCTGAGGAACATTTAAGAATGGTGTAAACTGAGACTTGAACTCTCAGCCTTCAGCCCGCTTAGTTGAAGCTGCTCTCCCTTTCCTTGATTTCTTTCCATTGACAACAGAATGGAAGCCGGGGTGGTGTTGTGCTGTCTTTGCATTTGAGACAAGTTTTGAGTCTCTTTCTTACTTGTTAAACATTTGAGACCATGCAGTATTCCAGCAGGGAAAATGAAGTTCATAGCATCCCTGCAATAGACATTTCTGACAGTTCCTTTTCAGCATCAATATGGTTGCTTCGCCTCAGGCAAATGCAGTTTGTTTATATTTCCCCTAATTCTTGGGATGGCATAACAAATAGGACCTTTGAGTAACGTAGTTTATCTTCAAATCATCCTGGATGATACTGGATACCTTATTTTGTAATCTTGGTTCTTCAGAAAGTATCAATCTTTTCTCATAGGCAAATCTTTCTCTGGTTGGCCTTGAACTCACTATGTAGCTAGGCTTTGGGCTCAGAGCAATCATCCTGTGTTAGCCTGTCACATAGGAATATAGACGTGAGCAAAGTATAATAAAACATTGGTAAATTATTTATATTTTCTGGATTTTGACTTTGTGTATTTACCGAGAGAGAGAGAGAGAGAGAGAGAGAGAGAGAGAGAGAGAGAGAGAGAGAGAAAGAGAGAGAGGGGACTGAAGACTATAGGCTTCAATACTTTTCAAATGTTTCCTCATGACGTTTCTTGCAGATCTGTTGAAGTGAAATTATATATCAATAGCATACTCTATTGAGTATACTGCTCTCCTGAGTATTCTGTAGAATAGATGTGTGACATACAAAGCAATCTACTTCTGTTTTATACTGAGTGATATAAGCTATTTCGATGTTTAATCAGCACAGTTGCTTCAGATTTTTATTTAAAGTAGGAAATGGTATTGCAGGGTCCTGTTGGGAGACTTGAGGTAGAATGCCCATTTCTTAAAGGCTACATTGCCATACTTGTCTCCTTGAGAACGGAATCTTCACAAAATTAACGGATTCTTGGTTTTGTCTCCAAAAATGAACTATAGAAAAACACATTATAAAATCATGATTTTGTAACTTGGAAAATATTGTCTAAGCTCATTTTCAAGACTCAAAGAATTAAGGCTCGGAGATGGTTGTGTGATTGCAGTGTCTACAGCTATCTGCCCAGTATGTTGGCTCAAAAATCCTTCGTTCTTTTTTTTTCTGCATTGCTTTTTCTAGCAGCCCTTTCTGAAAGAATTAAGGCAGTCAGGGCTCTGGGGTTAAAGCAGCAAGGCTTGTCTGCCTCAAGATGAAGGCAGTGGTAGTTTAATACAATGGGGCCCCTTAACCTAGGAAATTAAATAGCTTCTGCTACTTAGGAAGCAGGAACCATAGTCTGTTTGATAACGGCCCAGTTCTATGCCTTGGCAGTTCTCAACTGAAAATGGTGGAGTAATTTACAGGCAGGATTTCTGCAAACTGGTGAAAAGCGTATCTTCAGGCACTGCTGGGATGATGTGAAAGGCCCCCAGGTCCTAAAGCAGACGTTCATTTCTAATATAAAGTAGGAGGAATAGATGAGCCTGCGAGCAGCTGGAGGGACTGGTGGGCGGTGCTACAATAGGCATGTCCTCACCAGCTGAGATTCCCCTCTTGCCCAGTACTTATGTGAGACCCCGGGGAAAGCGGCTATAGCTGCAGAAGAATCCAGGGCTGCGTTGTCTGTATGCAGATGACTAGTGCACGTGCTCACGTGGAAGGGAACCACTCAAGGATTCTGACTTTCTCTCGCCTGCCTTGAAGACTCAAATCTGAACCAGGCTTTTCCAGCTTACTTGGCCTGACCTCATTTGATAGGAACAAATTCTGAAGAATTACTAGCTTGTGAACTTATCATCAATTACTACCATGAGGAATCTCTGTATGCTGTGATGGACAGGTCATTTTTGTACTCTGGGTAAAATAATAGAAAGATAATTGGGCACATGTTTGTATGATGAAGAGAACGTAGTGCACGCCTTTGCCATGACCGTTTTTTGTTAATTTCATCTTTGATAAGTTTAAATTACACAAGCTCTCTGCACGTACTATATGACCTAAATTAATCTTTCTTGTTAAATGAGAGTAGCAATGCATAACTCGTAGGGATGAAATGCTTACTGTAGGGTCTGATGCATGATACTCAACATACAACAACTATTTATTTATTTGTTTGTTTGTTTATTTATTTATTTATTTTGGTTTTTCGAGACAGGGTTTCTCTGTGGCTTTGGAGCCTGTCCTGGAACTAGCTCTGTAGACCAGGCTGGCCTTGAACTCACAGAGATCCGCCTGCCTCTGCCTCCCGAGTGCTGNGAACTCACAGAGATCCGCCTGCCTCTGCCTCCCGAGTGCTGGGATTAAAGGTGTGCGCCACCATCGCCCGACTATTTTATTTTTTGTATTTAATTTTCTTAGGCTCACTGAGGAAAATATCTACAAATTAACAGCAGTATATATAACATATTCTTAAGGTGTAGAATGTAATTTTTGTCTACCTAAAGTGACCTGGGCACTTAGGAGATTTTGATTTCCAGAAATTAAAAGCTGAAATTCCACTTGAAATCCATTTGTCCTGAAAAAAATTATTCTTGGCACCTGCATGGGCTTCAAGGTTAGGGTAGTGAGTGGGCTTTGCTGAGGTAGCGGTCTCAGCTGCAGCTGTCGTGAAGGGTTTCTTCTGAGCTCTGAGATAAACCTAAAACTCCATAAATGGAGCAATCTTTTGAGAAAGAAAATTAATTTTTGAGCGGTGTCGAATAAGACTCTTGACTGGGAATAATCCCATTCACTTACTGTTAGGAGCTATAGCATTGGAGAAGAATTGGATTATGACTTATCCAAACCCCTGAAATTACTTGAAATGCCCTTGAAAAAGAACTGAGTATCATTACAGCGCCCTGGCAAGCGATCTGAGTGGGCAGAAGCCAAATTGCGTCAGATGTCTGGGCAGCGGCTGTGGTGGTGAGGGGTCCGCTGGAGAGATTTGCTAGTTTTACTCCACTGAACTGTGGTGTAGGCGATTTATTTTAATCCCATCGCCTCTAATGATGGAAAATTGCTTTTCAGTCTGAATGCAAGGCCACAGATGTTCTAAAAGATGTTCACTTCACTTGTGGTTGGTTGAGAAGACAGGCATGAAGATTGTGGCAAACTGGCCAGGGGTTGGGGAAGTATGCAGAAAAGAGAAGGCCCCGAGAAACTGCCTAGACTGTCAGGATTTCTGTGGGCCAGTGATGGCTGGAGCTGGACCTGGTCAAAGAAGAAAGAGAAGAGAGTGGCCAGCGTTTTTCTAAGATGTTTACAAATTGTGTGTGTGTGTGTGTGTGTGTGTGTGTGTGTGTGTGTGTGTGTTGGCATTTGTTAGGCACTTTAATTGTGTTTCTTCACATAAAAATGTTTGGGTTATTGCTCTGTACCCTGAGCCACTGTTATGTATAAGGGAAGGTTGACGGTCGGCTGCCAAATTGTTTTATTCCACTCTATGCCAGTTAGAAACACTGAGACTTGAACTATGATTTGTCTACATCTAAAGCTTATTGCCCACACTAACAGTTCCCATGCTTTTTGACATTCTGAACGCCTTCATTCTAGCTAATTGTTTTTTTAATTTTTATTTATTAAGATTTCTGCTTCTTCCCCGCCACTGCCTCCCATTTCCCTCCCCCTCCCCCAATCAAGTCCCCCTCCCTCGTCAGCCCAAAGAGCAATCAAGTTTCCCTGCCCTGTGGGAAGTTCAAGGACCACCCACCTCCATCCAGGTCTAGTAAGGTGAGCATCCAAACTGCCTAGGCTTATCGAATAGAAGACCCTGACATTAACCCACAAACCTATGAACACCTGATTTTCGATAAAGGAGCTAAAAGTATACAATGGAAAAAAGAGAGCATCTTCAACAAATTGTGCTGGCAGAACTGGATGTCAACCTGTAGAAGAATGAAAATAGACCCATATCTATCACCATGCACAAAACTCAAGTCCAAATGGATTAAAGACCTCAATATCAGTCCAAACACAATGAACCTGATAGAAGAGAAAGTGGGTGGGAAGTACTCTACAACACATTGGTACAGGAGACCACTTCCTACGTGTAACCCCGGCAGCACAGACATTAAGGGCCTCATTGAATAAATGGGACCTCCTGAGACTGAGAAGCTTCTGTGTAGCTAATTGTTTTGAACTCCAACAAATTGTTGTTGCTTATATGAATTGAACCTAGTAACGTTTGCCATGTTAAAAATTAAAATTGACAAATTTTAAGTTTATTTAATATGTAATATTTATTAGCAAACTTTGATATTTAAACATATCCACTACTGTGAATATTAGCACGAATAACTTTTTGTAAACTGTAACTAACAAAACAGCAAAAAGTCCCTGTAAATAATAGTGTTATTTCCTCAAAAAACTCTTGAGAATCTTCTTTCCTATCTTTGTAATAGCAGGCAGCTGAGTTTTCCTGACCCTGTGTCAGTTTGGTTTGGTATTTATTTCTGTTTGGTGTTGATGAGAACATTTGGAAAACAGGAGTTTCTAAGTGGCCTTTTCAGGTAATTGTGGAGATTCTTCTGGCAGTACACTAAGATTCTCTGCACAATGTCCAGAGGCGCTAACGCCTGCTGTCTTCTGTTCAAATCTATTGTGCTTTCTTATGCACTGAGGTGATGTTTTTCACCGGAGCATGAGTCCTGACCTGATCATTTGTAAAGCCGGCTTACTGAGGTACTCTGCTCTTCCAATGTGTCATTCTAGAGCGTTTTTAAAAAAATCATTTTTGTTAATAACCATTGCTGCCATCGGGATACATTTTTAGTTAACATAAAGCTATCAAATTAATATAAACAAACATTTCCTAAATTCTTAATTTTTATTGAAGCTGAATATTGATCATTAGTGACAAATACTGCCTGTTTCCCCCAAATCAGCAGGCCAGCTTCATGAATTTTGGAGGAAATGTCTTTCAAATACCCAAAATGTTATCATAGTTTGTAAGTCATTTTTACAAGTGAATTGACCGCCTGTGGAGAAATGGCTCCATCCTTGGCCCTCCCGAGACTGTCCAGGGGCATGAGTGGGCAGCAGGTGTTTTTCTGTGGCTGTGGATTTCTCAGGAAGAAAACGAGAAAGATGTGTGCTTGAGCATCGAGCGGTAACAGATCTCCTGACTGTTCTTCCGTGGGAATGCCCTTTTCCCCGTCATGGCAGAGTGTGAGGAATGTGGTAAACAGATCTCTGTTTTGTTCTCAGCGGTTTTCCCAGGTCTCTTTCACAGGTCAGGTTCAGCAAAGGTGTGACTTTGTTTAGGTGTTGACAGTTTAAACCCAAGGCTTTCCACGTGTCAAGTCTAGAAACTTTTAGGAAATGAGATCAACCCTAGAGGTATGCTGAGAGACCTTCAAGGACTCCTGGCCGTGATGGGGTACACTTTGAGAACTGGATCTCTGCGCTGTTCAGTAATGGCTTAGGCTATGGGTGATGCTGGCTTTTCTCCCCGCACCCCAAATTTTTCAGCATCTTTTATTCCAGCTCTCCACCCAATGGTCAGACTTTCTCTACAGGAGCCTGCAAAGGCGTAACACCTGTCCCTTCTTCCTTTCGTGTGTCTTGCCATCTTGCTTGTCCTTGGGACACCAGGAGGGTTTTTAAGACTTAATTTTCTGTGTGAAGAAATTCGGCTCTGAGACTTTGTGAGGCAGGGAGAATAAAACTCTGAAACCACATTGTGAGCGGCCTGCATTTCAGTACTGACTTGTTTGTATTTGCCCGCAAAGCCCTTTCTTTGGATACAATTTTTGTTTTTATTCCAGAACTTTTTCTCATTATCCCTGTCTCTCCAAGCTTCCAAGAATCTGATTTGGAATTTGTCTAAATTCAAATTTATAACATATGGTAATCACATTTGAGTTTGCAAGGCACTCAGGAAGTAATCCATGCTGTCAGAGTCAGAAATAATTCTGTTTTCCAAAACTTATAATCACCCAATTTGAAACTGTTTGCCCATTGGCAGCACATGAAACAGTCCAGAGCAGGCCCGGAGAGAGGAGGGAGCTCTGCAGCTGTGACGTACTCACTGTGTGATCAGACATGTGTGTTTACAGCGTGGAGTGCCCCCCTCCCGTTATTTCTATCCTTTGTGTGTATGGGGGCAGGGTTGTGTGGGAGACAAGTGTTTCTTTGTTTTATTGTGTGTGTCCCATGCATTGAATTCAGGTTGTCAGGCTTGGGGGCAATACCTGTTGAGCCAAGACTCTGTTCCCCATGTTCCTTTCAGTCCCTGAGCTTTGAGACACTTCCTTCGTTTGTCTTCTGACATCTTTACCCGTTTTCTTTCCTTAGTCTCACAGTTCATGGATGATCACTCTGGACTGTTCTCAGCCATGCAGCATTTCCCCGTCAGGGAAGGGTAGTGACTAAGAGGATGAGGGAAGAGAGGGCTGACTCTTGACAGGCCATACCCTTACTATGGGGTGACTTAGCTAAGTGCCGTTAATAGAGGAGGCAAGGCAATCAGTGGTGAATGCCTTATGTCATTGGAGTGACACCAAACGACCAAGGAGGATCCTGCAACTCTAGGACCTGAAGCTGCTTGGTGACATTACACCAGAGGCTAGTCATGCTCTTTTAGGACCTTAGCGTTAGGTTCCTGTCTCACTTTGAAAGTTATCTTTCTGGTGCTTTTGATTATAGTTACCAAGTGAGATATCGGTTAAGACGTTGAAGTACGAAACAAACCGTGTTCCCGCATCAGATTCTACTGCACACATTACCCACTGAATCAAAAGATGCATAGACCTGCTGTCCTTGGCTATTTCCTGCTTGGCTGAGTTCAAGTTCCTCATGTCTGGGTCAGTTTTCTGCTTATGTGAGTGGCTGATGTTTTTATCTATATGAGATGGAGGTGTCGGTGTTTGAGTGGTAGCAGGTATTCATGACGTCCTGGGGCATCTGTGCTCCTTGTGGAGATGTCTGCAGAACTTCAATGGCTGTGGTTCTGAACTTCCACAGTAGTGAGCACAGAATAGAATATGTGAAACTGAGCCTGTCCTGAATAGCCTGGAATTTAGTGATTCTTTTTCATGTGAAAAAGACACCAACCAGAGAGATGGCTCAGCCGCTAAGAGCACTGGTTGCTCTTCCAGAGTACATGGATTCAATTCCCAGCATCCACCTAGCAGCTCACAACTGTGTATATGACTCCAGTTCCAGGGGATCTTACACTCTCCATGGACACACATGGAGGCAAAAACACAAATGTACATAAAATAAAAATAGATCATTTTAAAAAAAGACAGCAATCTCTGCAGGACAGTTTGCACTGTGTAGCGGAGGAACGAAGAGGAAGACGCTCAGGTCCTCAGTAAGTAGCAGCTTTGCCAGCATTCACAGGGAGGGCTAGGCATTCCCTAGTCCCCCACCAGTTACATTTAAAAATGTTCAGTTGCCACGCAGTGGTGGCGCACGCCTTTAATCCCAGCACTCGGGAGGCAGAGGCAGGCGGATCTCTGTGAGTTTGAGGCCAGCCTGGTCTACAGAGTGAGTTGTAGGATGACTAGGGCTGTTACACGGAGAAACCCTGTATCTGGGATGGGAAGTTCACTGTCTCTGGAGACTTTGTTGCACAGGGAGGAAACAAAGTATCTGGAAGTAGATGTGGTGAGATCATGTGTGTGACTGTTCTGGAATTTTCTGCCTCCACCAGTGCACAGTCCTGTGAGCTGTGTTTATCCACTCTGTGAGACCCAACCGATGGATTTTCTATGCCAATGTTGCCCCTCCAGGCTCCTCTTTTTTTTTTTTTTTTTAGATTTATTTATTTATTATATATACAACATTCTGCCTCCTTGTATGCCCACATGCCAGAGGAGGGCGCCAGATGTCAGTACAGATGGTTGTGAGCCACCATGTGATTGCTGGGAATTGAACTCAGGACCTCTGGAAGAGCAGCCAGTGCTCTTAACCGCTGAGCCACCTCTCCAGCCCCTCCAGGCTCCTCTTAAATGCTGTATTTACACGCAGCTATGGTTAAGTGCATAGCTTTGGTGGTAACTGAAGACTTGGAAGAAGAATATAAATCAGAGTATCTGAGTTCCCGCCTTCTGACTCCTCACACTTCCTCTATACCTGTATATCAAGATGAAACCAAGGAGACAGGAGAAAAAGCACAAACCAGAAAACAAAACAATCAAATAAACAGAAAAGGCATCTGGAGTCTACTAGATTCTTCTTGTCACACGAACCTCTCAAGGTACATCCTTTGACACATGGGCCATTTTCCCACTGCTGTTTTCATAGCTTGCAACCATGGCTTCCACGGTAGCTGTAGTGCATCCAGAGCCAGGCAGCCTTTGACACCATGTTCCCAGAGGGATACAACCGCTTTGGACTGCAGTGTGTGGTTGTGGATCTTGTGTTACCGCAGTGATCTGTGTACCCGTCAACTGGTAGAATTTCACACCGAGTGAAGGTTCCTTCTGATATCCGCAATCTCTGCTGAGGAATGCATAGGAGGAAGAGTGTGAAATCAGGTGACTTAAGTACCGATTCATCACCTTTTCTGTTGGAGTCATTATGGAAGGCAAATACAATGTGTGCATTTTCTTGGTGACCCGGTACACAGCACTCCAAAGCGAGCTAAAGAGAATGGTTTAAGACTGGATCTTTAAAGCTACTTGTCATGGGCGAGTCCTGCTGATGGTCTGTGGTACCTGCAGTCTTTTAAAGGTTTTTCATACTCGTGGAAAAAATTAAGCAAGTCATTATCCTTATTGAATTTCCAGAGGCCCATAAACATTGGCCTCTCATTGGTGGTTTAGTGGTTTCTTTGGCTGGGTGCGCCAAGAGGAACTGAGAATGGATTTGGAGTCATGCCTGATTTGCAGTGGCTATGGCACCATGTTCCCAGTTTGCCTGATTCTTTGTCTAGTCTTGGCTCTTCCAGCAGCCAGGCTAGGGGTGATGTGCGGTTGAAAGTACGTTAGGGCAAATTCCTTTTCTTAGAAACCTTTTTGAAATTCGTCGCCTCAAGTCTTCAGACGGTCAAATGCAAGGATGACATGCAAGTACTTTCTGCTCCGTGTCCTTACACGGTGACCTGTGGTTTTCATGCCCCATCCAGAAGTACCTAGTCCCTATGAAAACAGTTGGGGCCATCTTCTGTATTTCCGTTTAGACTTTGGATGTTTTAGGGAAAGACCAAAGCTACCCACCATGTCTTGTACATAAACCATATGATCACTGTCGCCAACCATTCTTTCTTCCTTCCCCAGATGGGTCAGAGAGTTTTTGAATGAAGACAACAAAGGCCTCGATGTTCTTGTGGAGTATCTATCCTTTGCACAGTACGCAGTCACGTAAGTAAAACTTAGCTTGCTTGCATAGCAGCTTCGCATGGTCCCAGCAGATGCAGCCCAGGGGTAGAATCACATACCACACCGAAAGCAGACGCCCACTAGCAGAGGAGGGGGGACATTTTAGAGATTGTTTAGCTAAAAATATATCCCGTAAATGGTATTAGAAATGAAACAGGTGAGTTAAAATCACCTTGAAGACCTTCCAGCTGTGCTAGGAATCAAACCCGGGACCTGGCCTTGCTACTGAGCAATATCTACAATGCAAAAGAATGGCTTTCCTGGGGGGGGGGCTTAAGGTCTATTAGTCTATGTGGTAGAAAATTAGAGTGATATATGGTACATTGCTGAATAAATAAAAGAAGTAGCAAAAAAAATGTCCTTTAGCATTTTATTAAATTTTGGTACACTGGTGCTTGAAGCAGGGTTTTGCACAAGCTAAGCCTGTATTCTACCACCAAGCCACACCCCAACCCTGTGTGACAGCTGGGGTGGAGGTCGGTAGTAAAGCGTTTGTTTACCTAGCGTGTGTGAGGCCATGGATTCAGTCCCAGCACTGACTGGGGAAATGCTGTAGATGTGTTTATGTGTGTTTTGGCAAATGAACAGATAAGGATGCAGTTCTAGACACCAACATAGTGGCCCAGGAGGAAGGAACACTTTTATTCTCTTTTAAAAAAAATTGTCTATACATTTGCAGTCTCTGGTTTCCTGCCACATGCAGGGAGAGAACCTGGCACAGGGCAGGAAAAAATTAAGTTGCTTAGCTATGTTACTCCTCGCGGTTCTCCATCTTCATGACTTCTGGAATGGTTTATAACAGGGCTGCAAAGTGTACTTTTGAACGAGACGTTCTCTTTTCAGCGTTTCTCCTTTAATCAGGCAACAGTCCAATCTCCACAGGTCGTCCCACATGTGCAGAGTGAGGCGGAACGATGCTGTGTTTCTAATCAGACAGGGAGCATGCTTCAGCTTCGGTGACATTTGTTTTTCTCTTTGCTGTGGTTGTGTGTGTGTGTGTGTGTGTGAGTGTGAGTTGGGGTGTGTGTGAATGTGTGTGCGTGTGTGTAAGTGGGGTGTGTGTGTGAATGTGCAGGTGAGTGGAGAGTATGGGTGAGTGGGTAAGTGTATGTGTGTGGGGGTGAGTGTGTGTGAATGTATATGTGTGAGTGTGAGAGTGTGTGTAAGTGGGTGAGTGTGAGTGAGTGTGTGTTTTAAGACAGGCTCTCAGGCCGTACACAATGCTAGTTTTAAACTTGTGATAATCCTCCTGCGTCCACTTTCTGAATGCATCCCACTCTGTTTTTTCCAAGGCAGACATATTTAGTTTGATCTTTTGTATGTAGGTGTTTACCTGCATGAATATAGGTGTATGTACTACTTGTTGGCTTAGTGCCCGTGCTGTGGTAGCCAGGAAAGGGCATTGATCCTTTGGAACTGGTGCTACAGAGAGTTGTGAGCCGCACTGTGGATACTAGGCACCAAAGTAAGGTCCTTTCTAAGAGCATCAGGCTCTCTTAAACCCTGAGCCCTCTCTCCACCTTTGCCATTCTTCTTTTTAACAGTAACTACTTGCTTTTGTTTTCTCACTCTGAAGAGTCTGAATGTGCAGCTGGATAGTTTTCTCTAGTCTCTATCCCTTCACCCAGTACTTATGTAGAGGAAACTACAATTATTCTTGCCTTACAGATTTGTGTATAGTAACCAAATCTGGTATGATGGTTCTATTTTGATACCTCTCATATACTAGAAGAAATTGTTTTCTGAAATATAATTCATAGTGTTTATGTCGTGTTCCATCACAAGAATATTTCTTACCTATTTCTGTTACTTCAGGTCAGCCAATCCCATAATGCATCATATATTATGACAAAAAGATTATTCCCTCTTGCAAATTTTAAAATCTATAGACATATTTATAATATTTGAGGAAGACTAAGAAAAATCAGGACCAATGAAAAAGAGAAATAATATAATTGTTTACTATGTATAATAAATTCTTTACTTACTTGACAGTAAGGCTTAGAAGCCAGATTTCTCAAATATGGCCTCCTGTCAGCCCAGTGGAGGCAAGCCATGGATACTTTGCAGGAATTCTGCAGGCTACAGTGTAAGGCAAGAACCAACTAAACACCTCGACTCAGAGTTGGTGTTCCCCGTTCATGAATCTTTAGGTTTACTTGGGGGCATTAGCTTTAAACACTTTGTTTGTTGTTTTTGTTTTTATTTTGCTGTATCTGGATGATAAGTTATATAATTTATCTTTTATTTTGAAAACGTTTACTATACCCCGGCACTAGTAATTCTCCAGCGCATGGAATGTAATATAACAGGTTCTGGATCTGTCTGAAATAGAAGCACCCACCAGTTTGCTAAAGTTTGTGTTTCTTGTGCTTTGGTCCTGTGCACATGGGAAGGAGTAAGACGAACGAACGTGTGACGTGAGCTTTTGGTGAACGGCTTGTGGCATGTCCATACCATGAATGTTCTTCCTATGTCCCTCGAAGTCCCTTCCATGTCGATGAGAACCTTTTGTTTTAGTACTTCAGGCTTTCTTGGACTGCTCCATTCTGCCCCTCTCCTCCTCAGCATTGCTCCTGCATCCAAGGGCGTGACAGGAAAGTCTGTCATCAACCCCTGTGCAGACTCTGTGTGCCTATCCCTGCTAGGCATTTAACCGGAAGAGTAAGAGAATATTCCCTAGTTTTTAGGTGGCCATTCCGGTGTTTTTGTTTTCCCCCCTCTGGCAGTCATGCTATATAAGCATCTGGAGATGATTTCCAACTTGCATTATTTTTTTTTTCAAGATCTTTTATAGTCTTTCAGAGAATATTAACCATAGCTGCCGTCTCATTTTGTCCTGCTGTCTGATCAGGCAGAACTAGGGGTAGGAACACTGCAGTATTCTTACGAGAAAGCGGAGTAACACACTGCGTGAGTAAGGAAGTGAGTGGGATACAAAGGCCTGCTTGTTTAGAGACTCGGTTCCTAAGGCTACACGGGAATGAGCAGCTCAACTTGCCACTTATTCCAACATGGTTAACATGAGTAATAGCCTCAAAAAAATGTCAGAGGAACAACAGCCTTACTTTAAAGAGCACCACATCGGGGAGAGAGTCCAAAATCAAAGCGAATCCATAGCCTCGCTAGTAATGCATCACACATGGCTGGAAAAGTATTTGCCAACACACTAGGAGAAAACGCTCAGTGAGAAATATCGATGGATAGGAATGAATTAGTATAAGCCCAACATTCCGATTTGTTCAAGCAAAATGAAGACAGTTGTATGATCTCCTTCCTCCTCCCAGCATAGCAGTGGTAGTGATTGGTCAGCCACCAAGTAAGATGCAGCAATGTACAGTGACCCGGTTTTAACTGTTTGTTGTTAACGATTCTTTGGCCAGACCCTGTGTTTGTAATCCTCATGTTTTTCAAACTAACACCAGGACCGGACCCCAGAGATTCTTTTGCATTTCCTTCGGCTGCAAAGACTTCTCGCATTGTGGCGAAGAAGAGGTTAAGGAATAGCAGGTCACGAATGTCCACGTGTGTGTCTGAGAGTTAGTTTCTAAGTTTTGAGTAGCATTCCTTTTTTGTTTTAGTTTTGACTTTGAAAGTGTGGAAAGTACCGTGGAGAGTACGGTGGACAAATCAAAGCCCTGGAGTAGGTCCATCGAGGACCTGCACAGAGGGAACAACCTGCCCTCCCCTGTGGGCAACAGTGTGTCCCGCTCTGGAAGACATTCTGCACTTCGGTAAGTGCCTTAACGAGAGAGATGCTTTGGCAGTGCAGGCTCCTCCCTGCCTCTTCTCGTCCTGGGTGGACATCGTTGTGTCTTTCCGCATGCACCTTTCTTCTCCAGTGAATGTAACTAACATTTCATAGGTGTTCATGGTCTGTTTCCTTGGCTAGTACTCTAGAGCTTTACATAACACGTCTTAGAAAGACCACGTTGTGATTCAGCAGAGAAGGTGAGATGCTTGGACCAAGTGACAGTGAAATAGTCTCTAGCAGGTAAGTTCTTAACCTGGATGCATGTTGGTGCAGTGACCTCATTCAAGACCATGTGCAGGGTAGAGGCTGTACTTTATCATGTAAGCATCGAAGGAGCCCTGTAACTCCGTATCTATCTGTGCTGCCTGGTTCCTCCATGGGTAGCTCAGGTGTGTGTCTGTGCAGGGTGTGCCCCTACTCAGAGGTCACAGGATTAGAGAGATACATTTTTATAATGAAGTGCCACCAGGCACGCTCCTTTGACTAGGCATGCTTCCTGTCAGCTTGACATTTTCTACTAATCATCTTACAGTGCCTGCTGGAGTGCCAGGATGCTCTCGGAGGGTCTTCACTAACCACCTGCATCCCTGATGGATGGAATCTCAGTCCGTTCATTCAGGCCGACCTACAATTACTCACTGAGTGGAGAACTAGCTTTGATCATTTTCAAAGCACTGTACTTAGAGTTGACTGATAAGGAAGTTACCCCTTCCGCTAATAAAGATAGAAGTCTTGTCTAAATGAAATTGAAGTTTTCGCAGATTCATGACCCGAGTACAGACTTCTGTGGTTGAAATCTTCATTCCCGAGTCCTGCTTGATTTCTGTAGCTTACTAAAACCTTCTCATGTGTTTCTGACATGACCTGCGGGGTGGTGTCATCTAAGTGTTTCAGATCACCATGGGTTTTAGATCACAGAGTGCGCGTGTCAGGTTGGAACCCGTGGGTCTGTGGTTTCCAGGCAGTGCACATTTGATTGCCTATTTATTACCTTTTGTTCCTTCAACTTGGGTTTTAAAAGTCATTGAATGTTTAAGAGAATCTTCTTCTCTGCAATGAAGATAATCAGTCTGCTGAAGGATTTGATGTTTGACTATGATGTTGCCAATAAACCATTCAGATTTTGCTTGTTAGCAAACAACAAAAAATGTTGGTGGACTTCTGACGAATCGATTCAGAAATAATAAGGAACAGTGTTGCAGTTCACTTCACGGAGTTTGCAGTGGGCCTGTGGCTAAATAACCTGCTAGTGTGTGTCAGCTTCACATGTGGGCAGAGGAATATACGTACTTAGTAGCTCAAATTCTGTAAGCATTGATACTTAGAAATGCCTTCTACTATTTGACTATAATTACATATAAGGGTTTTATTTTATACAGTACAGTTTAATTTGGTTTTTAATGTTTGGTTTTGTAAAAGGGATATACTGGTCAGCTGTCACTTTAACACAGATTCATTTTTTTTTCAGTAATTCATTGCTTGCTCTGAACCTTAGTAGACAGGGTCCAAGGACATCAAAACTACACTGAACTGCTTCATAAGTGGCTCAAGGTAGATCTTGCCTGGCTACATTGTTAGTTAGAAAGCTACACTAAAAGTATCATGGTAGGCATAATGGGAGTGTTATTTGGAGAGACATGGGAGCCCTTTGACCTTTCTGGTGGGCATGTTCAAGATGACTAGGAAACTACTGTCATGTTTTTCCATTTTGTGTGTCAACAGTTCGAAAGCCCAAGGAAGGGGACACTTGAATGTCATTAGAGAATCAGCATGGTGGTGGCTTGCATGCCGCTTTGATTTGATTTGAATCTTATTATTTATTCATTCATAATTATTGGATCTAAACAATTTATATCAATAGTTGTTTAGCTTTTGTGATTTAGCAGCAGCCGGGGCACAGCTGTCTGGTTCTTGTTACTTTTCATATGCCCAAGGATTGTTTACATTTTTTTCTCTCTTCCTCTGCTGTCAACAGCCCTTCAACTTCTGGTTTTTATTTTCTCATGCTGCCACCTCACTTCTGATCGTCTTCTCTGCTTTGTCCTTTCTTGTCCCTCTGTCCCTTGTTCCGGCTTTATTCATTTCTTACATCACCGCCAGACTGGCCTCTCTGGCTAGGTCTCTTCAGCTCCATTGCCACCCGAGCTGCTGCTTCTTCTGCTGCTCTGGAGCAGGTTCAGTTTACACACTGATGATGAGCTTCCAATGGGAACATCTTGTAAGTCACTGGAGAAAGCACCCAGGAGATCTGGTAGCACATGGTGGCCTGGTCTCATGATCATTCTCCATGTTATGATATGGTGGCCTCTGTGTCACCCGCTACCTTGTATACTCTGATGTGTTGCCTCATCTTAAGAACCAGATTCTCTACAGTAGGGTGCATTATTATTAATATTAAAACTCTTCTGAAAGTATTGTTGGTTTTCTGGTTGTTTTGCTTAGTGAATAAGTATCTTTATAGCAAACACAGACTTGTTTCCTCTGCCTCAGCTACAGATAATACCATAGATATGTACTCTTTCAAGTTCCCTTGCCAAAAAGTATAGGTGAAACTTGGAGAAAATGAGATTTCAGGAAATTCTAACACATTTTATAAATACAGTTTGATGAAAGAAACGCTGTGTTATTAAATACAAGGACTTTGAGCAAAGCCCCGACACTAACACAGTTTCTTTCTTGAATCCCAACCTGATATTTCTAAACCACTTCGTATTGACTGGCAAGCACGCCTGGCGCAGCACATGCCCTGAATTAGACCTTTGGCTGCGTTCTGAAGCTTGTCCATGGGAGAAGTGTTGAGGTCAGTGCAGCAGAAACCTGGCTTGTGCCTTCTCCAGAACCTGTGGTCTGTCTCCAGTGGAGAGGAATTCC
>NW_026067917.1:1798649-1799899 GCF_014885135.2 Alexandromys fortis | reverse complement strand
TGAGTTCGAGGCCAGCCTGGTCTACAAGAACTAGTTCCAGGACAGGCTCCAAAGCTACAGCGAAACCCTGTCTCGAAAAACCAAAACAAACAAACAAAAAAAGCTACTGCACACAGAGGGGAGGTAAAAAGGCATGAGATGAACAGAACCTTGTGTTGAGAATCAGACATGTTTGAGAAAGGAGGAGTAGAAGTCTTTCCTTTCAGGGACAAGCCATGTGGTGTGACAGAGGTAGTTTTGCATAGCGAGAGGTCAGAGTTCAAAGGTGGAAATGCTATGGACATCACCCCAGCTGCCTTCTCACTTGGGTGAAGGTATAGTGATCCATCTTGCTTTTAGGATAGAAACCACCAATCAGCATTCCTTCTGAAATGAATATTCTGCCTCAATGAGAGCTCGTTGTTACCCCTCCGGCTGCCATTTCTGTGGAACAGCGTTTCACAGTTATGAGCTGACAGATTATACCTGCTACCTATGCACTCAGAAGTGAGCTGAGTTTAGGCCTAGCTCATGGTTTACACTTCTGACCCAGTCATCCCATTCCTCACATTGTTCAAGAAGAAGTGTAAAACACAGACATAGATAGCATCGTCACGGCTTTTACTACGGAGAAAAGTGTTTCCTAAATGAGCCCTGTGTGCTGGCCCTGTGCTGAGACCATCCTGTGATCTGTAGGTACTGTTGGCAGGGTCACCAGCGTTATCTCTAAGGGTTAAGCATCTCTGCCTGTGATCAGAGGAGGAGGAAGGGCTGGCAGTGAGGTGGTCTGATCCTAAACTTCCCACTGTGCTGGACCCTGAGCTTACACTGGGTGTTTCATGCTACGCATGGGAACGCCAGCTCAGCGTCTTTCCTCTTACAAGACAGGGCTATTTGAGAGTTAAGTTTTTCCCCTTTGTTAAAATTTTAGCAAGTAATGTTTTAATTAGAATTAAAATTTGTTGGGGGGGGAATTACCACATTTTTAGTTTCAACTAGTAGAGTCTCAGTTTCTCTCTGTATCCCCCTGTCTTGTCCTGTCCTGTCCTGTCCTGTCTGTCTGTCTGTCTGTCTCACTCACACACACACACACACACACACACACACACACACACACGAGGCTGAACCTAGCTGCTTGTCTCCATCTTACTGAGGAGAGAATGTCCCCTGAAGTGCTGTCATTCCCTTGTCCCCCACCCAAATTATAGGACAGGCCAGGCGGTGGTGGCGCACGCCTTTAATCCCAGCACTCGGGAGGCAGAGGCAGGCGG
>NW_026067917.1:1769117-1798595 GCF_014885135.2 Alexandromys fortis | reverse complement strand
AAAAAACAAAAAAAAAAAAAAAAAAAAACCCAAATTATAGGACATCATTCTGATTTTATGGTTTTATTTATTGCCACTTGAATTTTATTCTTTTTCTGTTTCTTCTCCTTGTTATCTACCATTTGTTTTAAGTTTTCCAACTCTAAGGTTACTTAGTGAAGAACTTGATTCACTGTTGGCCTAGAGGATCACTTAAAAGGGGAACATTACCAAGAAAAATACCCTCAAAATATGCTCCTCTAACCTTGGTATTTATTTATTTATTTATTTATTTATTTATTAATTATGTATACAATATTCTATCTGGCATGTATGCCTGCAGGCCAGAAGAGGGCACCAGACCTCATTACGGATGGTTTTGAGCCACCATGTGGTTGCTGGGAATTGAACTCAGGACCTTTGGAAGAGCAGACAATGCTCTTAACCGCTGAGCCATCTCTCCAGGCCCTAACCTTGGGTTTTATCTGCCCCCAAATGAGGTGGCAGATGGTGATTAAGAATTTTTGTCTCCTGCTTTAGAAAGGAAAAGCCACTGTAAACGAGCTGAGAAAGTGCCTACCTTGTCACTGCAGTGCTTATGGTCCATTCAGTTTAGAGGAGGGCAGACGTACTCTCGAACACACGTCATCATATTTTGAAGGCCAGGCTGTTGCTCGTCAGTGGTGATTTATTGGAAGCGTGTGAGAATGGGGTAGTTTAGGATGAGTGCACACACTTTGACTTTCCTGTCACAAGTGAGACAGTTTCCTTGGACACTGTTCTCTAGGCCGTGTGCCGCTTAGCTAGCTGTCCCACAACAAATGCCTTCAAGGGAAACACGGTGGGAAGTCAGACATTGCAGGTTAGCCAAGACTTGTCATTCTTATCCTGAGCTGACACCTTCCTTGCTGTCCCATTGGGAAGCAGTTCTAGCTCTTGCCTGGGTCTCCAGTGGAAATATAGAATTCACCGAACATTCCAATCCTTATTAAGAACAAACGACGTTTCCGCTTCTCCCCCCTTCCCTCCCTCATTGTCTCCGTCTCCATTTCGCTCTTCCCACCTCCCTTTTCTATACTTTGAACTGTCTGCATGGAACTATTTCAGCTTTGTTTCTTTTGGCTTTGGAGCCAGCCAGCAATGTACTTGGCTCATTTTTAAGCATCATATATTTTATGTTTAATTTAAAAAATGCCCAAGTGACGTCATGTCTAAAGGGTAAGAGTGGAAACCTTAAACCCCAGATTTTGGTTAAAGTGCTTTTGGCCCAGACCTTGGAACGGTTGTTGGTCTAGTCCTGTCAAATGATGTGACATCCTGGTGGGGGACTGCGTTGCTGTTTGGTTGAACCTTTAGTGTCCAAGGCAGTTCCAGTTCCTGCACTTCAGATAGGTGCTAGTTTGATGTCTAAGGCTGAAAGAGCCTTTACAATCGAAAAAATATATGTCCCCCCGTCCCGGTTAATAGGGGCTGGATTTAAGAATCCCAGTGTTGTTGACAATGCAGTTGCATAGAATGTTTTTGAAAAATCCTTCTCTAGACTTTAGGACTTCCTGGTTCAAGAGTCAGCTGTGTTCTAGTTCGTATTCAGTCCTTAGACGATGGAACTACAGAAGAAAGGCAGAGTTTACACACCATACAAACTCATTTTTTAATTTTATTTTCTTTGCATTGGTGTTTTGCCTGCCTATGTGTCTGTGTAAGGGTGTCAGGTCTTGGACTTAAAGACAGTTGTTTGAGCTGTTGTGTGGGTGCTGGGATTTGAACCTAGGTCCTCTAGAAAAGCAATCAGTACTCTTAACCGTGGAGCCATCTCTTCAACCCCATACAAACTAATTTTTACATATGTGTACTAGAGACCAAACCCAGGGCCCTGGGTGTGTTGAACACCCCCCTGGAGTAACTTCACGTGTATACAAATACATGTGTGCATTGTGACAATAGATGGGCCATGACTTACCTGGAGACACCACCAGGTGAGCAGTGGCTGGATTCCAGATGTTCACTAAGTGTCTGGGGCTTTGTAAATACACCTGTCTGTCGTCAAGCTTTGGCTCAGGAGTGGAGGCTGTTTCTTGTGCTCAGGATCGCCATAGACATGCTGCTTGTCACTTATTCTCAAGTTTATTACCTACTGTTCTTTTCTAAATGTGTGTATTCCTGCCACAAGAACCAGCTCTGCAGGCTGAGGTGCTTGCCGTGCGCCCTTTTCGAGATTCTTTTTCACTGGTGAGGTGGTGAGTATCATCGTGGTCCTAAACAAGACACGTTCTGCATCAGTCTTGCAAAGCACACTTGCGGATGCTACTTAGATTTAGGTCCCTTGTCCGTGTGAGCATTGTTGTAGGACTTCTCACACATGTGTAGCTACAGAAGCTTGGCGAGGTGTGCTTGCAGAGATGCAAGTGTCAGGAATAGAGTTGAAAAGTCCTTGTGTGTGTGTGTGTGTGTGTGTGTGTGTGTGTGTGTGTGTGTGTGTGTGTAGGCAGAGAACAACGTGTGATATCCTTCCCTTTTATCTTTACTTGAGTTCCAGGGAATTGAGCTCAAGTTCTCAGACTTATGTAGCAGGAGTTTTTTTCCCCACGAGCTTTCCTACCTGCCCAGTTTGCCATATGTGTGTTGTTTTGTTGAGACAGGATTTCACGCAGCCCTGGATGACACTGAATTCCTAATCCTTCAGCATCCACTTTCTTTCTGCTGTGATTATGACTCCAAGCCCCACATCTACCTTCTGTTTGGTTCTATGTTAAGTCAGTTTTATAATAATCTGTTTCTATATATATGTTTGTCTGTGACCTCTCATTGGCAGCTCTCTGAAAACAGAATCTTCTCTTTATCACTAGGGTAGCATCCACAGTGGCAGCTCACTGCTTGGGAAGATGGCAAAGCAGTCCTCAAAAGTGATGTGTGAGAAACGTGATGTTTCATGGTGCCCTTCAGGAGCAAAGTACCCTAGCAGTCAGTTTCTCTGTAGCTGTTGCTGTAGCACAATTCAGGTTAGAGATAGTGGTTTACCACAGCAGCCCTCAGGCCTCCTACCCGGATGTCCACTCAATCTGTGTGAGGTGGATTCTAATGGGCAAAGATCAGCACTGCTTGTGAGAGAAGGCAGCATAGCTTGTGACCAGAGGCAGGTTGGCCTGTCTCTCCAATGACTATTGAATTGCATTTACTTGTACTGCCATGATTACAACATAGCACAGTTATTACTTGGCTGCTGACTGGTTTCTCATACGCTGGCCTCTGCTTCTACCCCATACTCCCATCCCTTTCCTTTTTTAATGAGGTAGGATTTTGATATGACACCAAAGCTGTCTTTGGCATCACCGTTCTCTTGCCTCCTTCAGTCTCCTGAGTGCTGAGACTGTGTGTGTGCCACTGTGCCTGCTGCCATTGGAAATTTTAATTGCTGTCGGATCATCATTATATTTTTATCCCTAAGTGGATCAATTCTTAGCACTCGTCAGTTACACTTACTCTTTTTCTGGGCAAACTGTTATTCACTCTTTTTTCACCTTATTGACACCTAGGTCAATATTTCAATACCAAGAATTAAAAGTGTTTTAAGCTGAGGTTTTCTAATGATACGTACCGCTTTGTCATAGGCGTTGTGTGATTTGCTTTCTTCCCAGAAATCTGCAAGTCTGTTGGCCCCATCGGGGTGAATCATGGCCAGCTGAGCATCTCTATGCAAAGGCCAGGTGACATGCAGAGGGTGCTTAGGACAGGAAGAACATGGTGATCTCAGCCTCTAGTTAACAAGATTTATTTTTCATTAGAGCGCATGTATGTCTGTGTATGTTCAGGTTGGGTGTAGGTGCCCGAGGAGGCCAGAAGGGCATCGGGTTCTCTGAGTAACAGGTGGTTGTGAGCCTCCACATAAGGATGCCAAGACCGAACTTAGGTGTTCTGCACGAACAGGGAGTTCTCTTAATCGCTAGTTATCTTTCCAACTCTTTAAGGTAGATTTAAATAGAGATCATCTAAAAGTTTTGATGTGTGTTTCTTTTTTCCTCCTGTTGGAGGAGGGATGCATGTTCATCACAGGTGAAGTCTAAAGCGATAGAGATAGCAATCACATGCCCAGGCTTGGGCCTCCCAGCTTGCTACTTTATATTTATCTTCTGGTCCCTAAACTCTTCAGAAATAAAAACTTTATCTTTTGTTTTCTATTGATGCTTACCAGAAGTTAGCATAAGCAGTAGGCTCTTTAAAAGGTGGCTTGCCTTCATTCAGAAACTTGGCCAGTTTTATAATCCCAGCATGAGATGCTGCAGCAAGAAGATAAGATTACCATTAGTCTGAGGGCAGCCTCGGCTTCATAGTGAGTTTCAGACTAGTCTGGGCTATAGAATAAGACCCTCCCTCAATAAAAACAGAACAAAACAAAAGCAACTGAAAAGAAGAAACAGAAGGAAGAAATTTGGTTTGGCTTCCTGTCCTGACTAATGGCCAGTCCTACTAGATGGCTTACCCTGTCCTCAGGGCCTTGTAGAAGTAAATTGACCAAAAGAGTTTTATTCACAATTTTGTTGGGATTTGAGGGTCATCTTGGGGCATCTGTTAGAACCCACTCCATAGAGAACTGTTTATCAAATGGCATTAGCTAGATCATATATTGGAATTGATTTAAAACTTAGCAAAAATGACAGTAATTTCTTGAGATAGTAGTTAAAGCAAATAAACTTAGAAATCTAATTATAAAGTTTCCAAGGTCCATAAGATGTGCATACAGAAAACTGTACATATCAATCCACGATATTCTCTAAAATCTTCCCTTACAGATTTGGAAAATACTTATATTTTTCAGCAATGAAAGAAGTATGTTCATTTATAGGTTACATTTATTGAACTGAAGGAAATTCTTTTAGCATAAGAATTTCACAATAGAAAAGTACAATTTCACATAAAGTTAAAAACAACAACAAAACCACTTCATTTCCTAAAATGTAGTATATAAGACAAAATTTAAACAGAAAAGTCCTTGTTTCCTGAGGGGAACCAATGATCTGATTTCTTCAAGAGATGCCCAGATGCAGTTGCTGTGGGCAAACTGTACCTTAATCCTGTATCCGGTACTGTTGAGGGCAGCAGGTGAGTCCTAAAAGTGACTGAAGGGACACCGTCAGACTGTCCTAACTGCCCTGAAGAGCTGTAGGGGCAGAATGTCACCCGATGACGCTGCTGTTGAGAGCTTCTGCTGGAGAAGAGCGCAGTGTCCCTGAATCTGGGAAGAGCCCCCGGTCTGGTCTCCTGTCTGTTTCTTGTCATGTGATGTAACTTCCTTGAGTTTCAGTTCTCTTCCCGTATGAAGAAAAGTTTTAGCACTAATGATACAATTTGCTGAGTCATCATTACTATGATTAGTTATCATTGGCTGTTCTGTTGGGCTTTACAATTTTGTATTGTTATGATTTTAAACACACAAATTCTACTGTTCTCTCTCATTCATTCCTACTTCAGCTTTGCATAAATATTAGGGAAAGGAATGTTTAAGCCAGGTACTATGCATTTTGAAAAAACTAGATTTGTTGCTCTAGAGCATAGAGAATCATTAATAAATATAATATTTAACATACTGAAATCTTACATATATAATCTTACTATACTTTTGAGTTTTTTTTTTTTTTTTTGGTACTGGAAATTGATCCCAGGGCCGGGTTCATGCTAAGCAAGTGCCCTATCACTGAACTATATTCCCATATCTCTTTAAATATTAGTGAGATGCATATGATATACCAAAGTGTATTTTAAAAGTTAATTCATCAAAATATATTCAGGGTTTGTCCTTGCTGCTACACATACAGTTCTTTGTGTTAATCCTTGCTGTACAGCAGGGAAGAGCTTCAGTGTAGACTGAGACCATCGTGTGTGCTTAGGTCAGCCTGGCTGTGTGACAGTTCTGTGGACTGTCTGTTAGACCCCCCAGGAAGTGTGTCAACAGTCATACACTAGCTGGAGTTACGGCAAAGTTACGTGGTTGTAAGTTGCACTGGACACACTGAAATTGGCCTTGCAGATTCTAAGTAGTAACAGGGCGTTCTCAAGGCGCTGATAAGGGTAGCAACTTATTTCTATCATTAAAGCGGGTACAGTTGCAGCTGGATAAAGGTTGGGGTCCAAAGTGTATCCTTCACTGACCTCAGGTTAATGTGCAGCCTAACCCCGTAGGGTCCTGGGTTGCTAGGTTAGTCCCTATTCTTGCTTGCCTCACATGTATGGAACCTTTCTTCAGATTTAAAAATGAAATCTTTTAATTAGCTTACAAAGTAGCAGGTTTCCTTATGGCTTCGTCATACATCCTTAGTTTGGGTTGACCTCTACTCTCGATTGTATTCTTCCTTTCCCAGTATCCCCTCTTCTACCTTCATCCTCCTTCCAAGCTCCACGTAGTTACAGATGTGAAGTGTGTTTTATATAGGCTCGAGGTTACAGAGGTTGCCTGTCCCGAGTTCCTGCCGAGGCAAAACTTCAACGGACTCTTTTAGCATTATGTGTTTTATATGACTGGTATTACACTGTCTGCCCTGTACTATTTGTAAACTAATATAAGACTCCAATAATGGAGCACTGAGAATATTAATCATAACACAGAAGCAGTTGAATGCTGATATTTAGCATATTTTCTCCTTAAGTTTTAGCTGCTGTATCAGACTTAGGGCGAGGGATCAGTCACGTTTTGGGGACATTTGTAAAGAACTGAGGCTTCAGGATCTAGTCTGTCAAGGTGAAGCCACAGTTACTAATGTGTGACTTTGGCTAGGATTAAATTTTATTGTATCCATAATAAATAAATAAATTTAAAAAAATTTAATTCTGTCTGCATGTATGCCTGCAGGCCAGAAGAGGGCACCAGACCTCATTACAGATGGTTGTGAGCCACCATGTGGTTGCCCGGAATTGAACTCAGGACCTTTGGAAGAGCAGACAAGGCTCTTAACCGCTGAGCCATCTCTCCAGCCCCTAGGTTTAAATTCTTAAAGCAGAGACTTGAGGGCAGCAGCGGGAAGAAATGGTTAAAATCTGGTCACGTGATTGGAGGTCAAGGTCTGAGCTAAAGTCCAGTCCCTCTCGTGCTGTTCTATTCACCAGTACAGTCTGCCAGCGAGTGCTTCAGTACACCTCGCCTGGCCACTGACCATGACCTGGGATCCCTTCAACTTCTCACACCCCCTCTCTCTTATTATGTGTTGTAAGGAGGGTTGAGTTTCATTGAGTGGGGATACAGCCTGAAGGGTTGGTGATAGGATCACAGAACCACTGGGCCTTGCCCTCTGGAGTGGCTGGTGTTGGTGGTGTTAGCCTGCAGCTCTTTGAATGATTGCACCTGTTTAACTCTGGTATGCTCTGTGCTCGCTAGAGCCTGTCGTTTCATGAAAGTGCTCCTCTTTTCGCCCTGTTTTTAGATATAATACTTTGCCAAGCAGAAGAACCCTGAAGAATTCAAGATTAGTGAGTAAGAAAGATGACGTTCATGTCTGTATCATGTGTTTACGAGCCATCATGAATTATCAGGTATGTGTTGAATTGTCAAGTATGTGTTTGTGTCAGTGCCTTAAAAGAGTCTGGTGATAACGGGTTTAGATTTCTCTCTCTCTCTCTCTCTCTGGTGCATGTATATGGGTGTTGGTCTTTGTATAATTCTTTGAAGTGAAGAGTATGATTTAATGAGATTTCGTTCAGAAAATTCTGATTCATTCTAATGCTCAAGGTTTAGGTCCTTGGCTTCATATTTTAGTATTTAGAATTTATCATGTAGTGAGTGATACATTATCTTTAGCTAAGTGCATAGCCACGGTGCTGTTGGCAAGAGCAGTTTAAGCGTGTGTGTGGGGGGGTGTTAAAGAATGGCTTTCAGAGCACACAGTAAGATAAAAACTCTGGAGTCCGTGGTTCTTCCCAATGTATGCCCCTTTAATACAGCTCCTCATGTTGTGGTGAGCTCCTGTACCATAAAATTTATTTTTATTGCTACTTCATAACTGCCATTTTGCTACTGTTGTGAATCATAATGTTATCTGACAGGTGTCCCCTGAAGGGGCAGAGACCCACAGGTGGAAAAACCACTGCTAGACTTTGATTCTTTGAAGGGACTTTGCTGTGACAGCCAGAAGGGAAATGGGAAGGTGTAGCTGAACTCAGGCTGTGGGGTCAAGCGAGGGTTCTGTTAGGTATATTTGAATCTTTCAGAACATTTTATGTCTTTTGCCTTTTTGAGATAGGATCTTAGGTAGTTCAGGCTGGCTTTGAACTCCTGATCCTCTTGCCCACCACCTTCAGTGCTAGGGTTACAGCCCTGTGCCTCCATGCTGGTTCATAGAATGTTCTTGAGTAGGTGAGAGGGAGTGAGGTCAGGGATTCCAGCAGAGGGGCTGGCCTCAGACTGGAGCGTAGACCTGTCTATCTCTCAGAGGAGGTGGATTAGCTTTTGCTTTTTGGAGAGATGCCTTGCCGTGTGGTCCATGCTGACCTCTAGCATGTCACTTTCCAGCCTCAGTCTCAAAAGTCTTTTTTCTTCTTATTTTTTCTCTTGTCCATTGGTTGCAAATATTTTCTCAGCATGAGAGGATGATCAAAGCTGTGTGGGTGGTTGGAAGACCCAGTAGTTGCTCCCTTAGCCGTATCTGGATTCTTGATGTGGACTGGCTCGTTTGTATGAGTGACAGGGCAAGTGTGCATCAGAACGGCCATTGCCAAGGGGTGGAGTAGGGGGTGTGTTAGGGAGATGGACTTCAACCCAGGTGCATGGTGGAGTCATTCTGAATGCTTGGAAAATTCACATTTTGGGCCTTTGACTTTGAAATGCAGAGTCAACAGATCTAGGTGGCTCTTGGGAATTCAACCAGGACTTGATTTTGTTTGGGCTTCATGGTGATTTAATGCGTATACAATTTTCCAATCACTAGAGCCTTTCACTGGTTTAAAAAAGAAAAACACATTGTTCATTCATAAATAATGGAAGGATGCCCATGAGCAAAGTACCCTTTAAAATGGATGGCATCTTTTGAGAATTTGGGGGGAAGAAGTCTGTTCTCACACTGATGTGCTAAGAGCTCAGCTGCCTTCCTAGAGGATACGTGTCACATGAAGCAGAAATGTCTGTGGGTTTTGGCAGTGTTGGAGACTGGGTCTCAGGGCTCGCTCATGGGAGGCAGGCTCTTCCACTGAGCTATACCACCAGCCCAAGTGTTTGGTTTTTAATCAACATTGAAACTCAGCTTGTAATGCTTTCCTTTTCCCCTCTCCATTTCAGTATGGTTTCAACATGGTCATGTCTCATCCCCACGCTGTCAATGAGATCGCACTAAGTTTGAACAACAAGAATCCCAGGTAAGCATCGTTTGTAATGTTCAAGTCTAAATCTCACCAGGAAAGCGGAGGGCTAGTCAACATTTACCCATTTTCGGATGGAAAATCATCCAAGAGTGGCTCCCCTACCAAGCAAGACTGGCTGTAAACCCCTTGCCTATGTAGAATGGTTCGTCCCTTTGACCTGGTTAAACTGTAGGGAACAGAGTTCAGCACTGTGACAACGCCTGCTCTTTTCTCTACTTTACCTTGCATTCCCTGGGTAGCCTGGTTCCTTGAATCTCTACTGAAAACATTGATGGGCAGGATTAGGTTGCCAGTTCACCCAGGCATGGAGTCCGGAGAGTATTGCTAAAGGTTGGGCTACACCAGCTAACAGGAAACCTCAGCAGCCCACTGTGCCCTTATGTCTCTTGTTACCTTCACGCTTGTAGCTTAGTTAAAAACTGAAAAAGAAACACACACACAAATAAGAGTTGTGTGCACCGTTTCCTTTGTTATGTGTACTGTCAAGGCCAGCGCCACATGTTGTAGACATTTTACTCGCTGTTTGCTTTCTGGTTGTTGTAAAAGTATTTTGTCTTACAGTGGTTTCCGCATTTCAGCTGTGAACACTCTCTCATCAGATGCCCTTTTAAGGACTGAAGAATGATCTAGAAACTGTTAATTGCTCTTAAAAAAAAAACAAACCTCTGATTCTAAATTGTCCCTTTTAAATTCAAAGGGAATACAAATTGTAAAGTCCCGTATGCATATTGGATAGTTTGGTTTTGTGATTGCTTTTGTAGTTTACTAAAATACAAAATAGTCTTGCTTCCTTGTCTCTGACTTCGGCCACAGGGATGTTGTCATTCATTTTTCTTAAGACAATCGACATTGTGGAGTCTCAGAGCAGTGTTTGTCAAGAGGCTGGCAGTAGTTTTTATTCTGGAACAAAGATGAAATGCGAAAGCAGTCTTATGATGAGAAACAACGCTGTCTCTTTCTTCTTGTTTTATTTGCAGACTTCGAATTCATCTCTCACTTCTACCAAATGATTGCAAATGCAACTTTATTTTCTTGAGTCAGAGAAAATTTTTTTTATTATTATTATTAATTCAGCTATATTTGGGCACTTTCCCGGTCTCCGACGTAAGAACAAATACTGGAAACTTGTGTGGCATTTTCAGTGGCTCCAGTTCCAACAGTGAAAGGCAGAACATTAATTCCAGCTGATTTTGAATTTTGTCATGTTATGCTATTGACTGTTAAAGCTGACCACCCCCACCCAGTCCACACTCAGTGCAGAGTGCGTACTTAGGAAGGTCTCAGAATGCGCGTGGTGCCCTGGAGTTTCTGAAGGTTTAATGAGTGTTCGGGCCAGGGCTCAGTTCCCTGGGTGTTCATCCTGGAAGGAGCAGCTGACTCATTATGTCTCCTTCAGTGATTTATGTTTTTCTTTCTTGTTTTGACAGAACAAAGGCTCTTGTCTTGGAGCTGTTGGCAGCCGTTTGTCTCGTCAGAGGCGGGCACGAAATAATTTTATCAGCTTTTGATAACTTCAAGGAGGTAGGACGCATAGTTTTGATAAGAGTACACAAATGTCTCCCATCTTTGAATAGAGCAGTTTACCTTTTCATTGACTCTAGGACCATGGAAGCATAGATAGCTAGTTTTCTTGAGGCATGCCTGAGTTTCAGTTGAAGTGTCTTATGTAGCTGAATGAAGATTTCTTTGGGTATCTCATTTCCATCACTTGTTACCACTGTGTGCTGTATTCATTTTCCTTTGGAGCATGGGGACCATCATGTATCTAACAGGCTTTGATACACATCATTGAATTAAGATCTACAGTCTAACTTCCAGTAAACTTTATGAATTCTTTCATCATAATTATTTCTCCCATGTCCTGTTTATTTTCATTGTTTTGCTGGATGCTAAGTATGTAAAACTTATCAAACCTGTCAAATAGGAACACCCTTTGTAAGATTTTATAATTCTGAGAGATGCTTTTATACACACACATGCATGCATGCATGCTTAAACACTCTCCCCACAGACCTACTCCCCCACCCTTCACACCCCCCCAACACACACACACAAAAGTTAAAAGTGGTTGTGGAGGTGCACAGTCCTGCAATTCCGAGCATTGGGGCAGAGCAGAAAAGATGTAAAATGATGATTTGGCTACATAGTGAGTTCCAGGTCAGCCTGGGCTGCAGGAGACCCAAAAAGAAAAATCCCCAACAACAACAAAAGATGGATATATTTGGTTGAAACAGACTGACCACTGGAGATAAGGCTCAGTGTATCCATGGTAGGTGGTATGGAATTTGTCTCTTGTGTATAAAAGCCTTGGTTCAGGTCCTTGCACTAGTGGGAGGGAAGACTGATCTTAAAAACAGAGGCCATTAAACATAGGTGCAAGTGAGTCTGCTACGAAAATATCAAGACATCTCTACTGAGGAAGTAGCTAGTTTTCCTTTGGCTTAGTAGGCAGTGCTGTGGCCAAGCATACGGACTAACTGCTTCTATATAGTCCTCCTGTGTATGCCACACCTCAGGCCATTTTGGAGAAAATTCCAAACAACCCTGGGACTCAGAGGCCTAGGGTGGTAGGGTTCTTAGCCAAGGTATTCCTTAGCCTGGCAATACTATTTAATTCCAAACATTTCTGCATTAAGACTCAGGCTTACCAGTCATAGTGGTACATGCCTTTATTCCCAGCACTCATGAGACAGAAACATGTGGATCTCTATGAATTCCAGGGCAGTCTAGTCTATACAGTGAGTTCCAGGACAGCCAGGGTAGTGTAGAGAGATCAGGTCTCAATCAATGAATCAACAAATGTTCACACCAAGCTGGTTTAAATATGGTTCCCTGAGGGAATTCCAGAGAGCTCTGTCACCTTTGCTGGATGTCTCTAGAAAAGGTTGTGAACATGTTTCTTGAACACCAACCATACGCCAGTGCATTACCAACTCCAGTGCAAACCATCTTCAGTGGTTTAATTTCATAGAAGAATTTCAGGTAGCTGGTGTGGCCACAGCAACATGGGCAGGTTAGTCAGTGGCCATGCTAGGTTCAACACTCATTCTGATTCCAAACTTCTAAGATGTTTGTGACTCTTCTAAGGGGAATAAAGGAAATACTGAATTTGACAGGACTTCAGAGCTATTCTTTGCCTTGAGAAGGGAGATGGTGCTGTTAAGGTTAATCAGGGGGACCATCAAATAATGACTTTAAAAATAAATATATGTGTATAGCCTCAGTGGTAGTGAAATCATACCTGAGTTCTAAGAGGAGAATGAAAAATAGGGAATCTGTATGTTCACATTTGGCTTCTAAAACAAATGAACTTCAGGGGTAAGAATGTATAAATGTTTGTCTATGAGTCTATATATGGCATATAAAAATATACATTTCAGGGGGCTGGAGAGATGGCTCAGTGGTTAAGAGCATTGCCTGCTCTTCTAAAGGTCCTGAGTTCAATTCCCAGCAACCACATGGTGGCTCACAACCATCTGTAATGAGGTCTGGTGCCCTCTTCTGGCCTGCAGATATACACACAGGCAGAATATTGTACACATTATAAATAAATAAATTAAAAAAATACACATTTCACATGTACAAATAAGTGCATTTGGGAGATGAATTTAAAATACAAGCTAAATAGAATCCTTACCATGAGGCCACACTTGAAAATATCACATGCTATATTTCATTATCATATGCCAAATCTTGTCTACACTGGAAACATTTACTGCATATTTATTCATGATCATAGTTATAATAGATCTCATACCCTGTAATATAAGTTTAATAACCATTTGATCATACTGTAAGCAAAATTGTATATTAAAATTGTATCCATTTGAATTAAAGCTCTCCATTTAGGAGATACTTTTGTTTTCTCATACTTATTTGTAGAAGACACACAGATACATGCAGAATCGAGTCAGATCTTCCCATGTCAAGGATTTCTCTGTCAAAATTGTGCATGTTTTAGCTATTTAGGGGATGGCACATGCTTCGTTGAAGAAAAAGGAATTCCTGTACCCAGTCGCTGGCAGGCAACGATGAAGGTGAAATTATGACTTGTATCAAAAGCAGTAGTTTCCGGAATCCCTTATTTGTTTGGTGGATTAGATTCTGTTTCTCTTGGCTTCCACCTTTGCATTGAGAGGCCCTTAGAGAACGACAGACGTTGCTGATGTGACTAGCCTGTGGATGGATAGCTGGCGGATGCTTCCTTGAGCTGAGCCTCCCTCAGCACTGTTTGGAGTTCTGGTCGTGCTCCTTCTTTTCTCCCAAGCAGCGTGTACCTTGCCTAGAAATCCATGGGCTCATAAACCCCTGCTGACTGTGTAGGGTCTTGACCAATCCTCATTGTAGATTCAGACAGTTTCTAGTCAGTTCCCCACAAGTTTTCACCCTGGACCTTGTTCCCATCCTCTCCCTTTAACCACCCTCCTTTCGTTATGTTCTTAGGTATAGTCGAGAAAATGTCCTGATTAATAGACACTTTGAAACCATGGCAAAGAAAGCGTTCACTGGGTTACAGGACAAGTGCTGAGTTCCAGAAGACTGCCATAGAAGAGCTTGTTGTTAACACTGTTGATAAGACCTGGGGGTTTTGAGATACCAGTTCTCCCAGGCTGCTGGCATGTATCCATGAATGTTTTCAGGATTCAGATCAGTTGTAACTATTTTCATCTGCTTCTGCAATGACAACATCTGGCTTGAGCATAAAAGCCCCCTTGGTTAGCAAAGGTCCTACCCCCTCCACTTCTGAACTTCCAAGTGTAGACACACAGAGCCCTCTAAAATGAGTCAGTCAAGGCCACCAGCTCTCTTGTATGCAAGACTTTTGGCAGTATCCCTCATCCTCCTCTAGTTGCTAGAAGACTTAGGCCTAGCTATTGGGCATCTAAAAGCACTTGTACTATGCATTATTAAGTTAATTTTTTTTAAAAAAGAAAGCCTGTTGTCTTGGGATTTCTATTGCTGTGAAGAGACACCATGACCACAGCAACTCTTATAAAGGAAAACATTTAGAGATTTATTCCTTTATCATCATGGCAGGAAACATGGCGACAGGCAGACACGGTGCTGGAGAGGTAGCTGAGAATTCTGCATCTTGATCCACAGGCAGCGGAAGGGTATTGTGTGCCAGACTGGGTGCAGCTTGAGCAAATGAGACCTCAAAGCCTGCCCCCATAGTGACACACCCACTCCCAAAAAGCCACACCTCCTAATAGTGCCACTCCCTATGGGCCAAGCATTCAAACCTGTGAGTCTCTGGGGCCATCCCTGTTGAAACCACCACACCTGTCAAGTGTCTTTCACAGTGGTCCAAACTGGAAAGGAGAAAAAACAACAACAGCAACAACAACAACAACAACAACAACAAAAAACCCAGACAGTCTTGGGTGTTTCCAGATTTTCTCTAGGTTTAATTTCATTGACTTCATTAGTGTTTGAGGGCATGGGGTTATAAATCCAGCATGGACCATGCAGCTAAGTCTGGAAGTATTCAACATTTTAAACACGAGAGGAAGAGTTCTTTTCAACTCTCCAGCCATGAGATCCATAGTTGTAGAGCGTGTATCCACTGCATTATACCAGCCTTGAACTAGATTATCGAGTTTACCAGGACACCTCTGGCTGCTCTGTTTTCTTGAGTGTGGGAAGCAAAGTCGTGTGCCCTGTTAACATGCTGTGTGTTTTTGTTCATTGACTTGTGTGGGTGTGCAGCTCTCAGATTCTGTGGGTCAGGATTCCAGCTTCTCTGAGGCTCTCTCCACTCTTACTGTATCTAGCATCTCTCAGGGAAGATGTAACAGCCTGGGAGGCTTCTCCACGGGCGCATCTAGTTTGGGATCTGTGATTTCTTGAATCAACTGGGACTGTCAACCAGAGTGTTCCCAGGTCATGGCGCCTGGCAATCTACCGAGAGTGCTGTTTGAAGGGCGTCGCGGAAGCATGTACCAGAGACAGACTGAGATGTCATGCAGTGTTCCTTTTGCATCCTGTGGGTTGCCAGTGAGACCCTCAGACCACCCCAGGTCCACGGTGAGATGGAAGGGACAGCTGTGGATAGCTTTTGGAAAATGTAGTTGGATAATAGAAAACACACACACCATACATAATGTATTCATATTTTATAAAGGGGACTTACTGGGTTGGTGATACATCATTGCAGGAACTAAGTAGTCCAACAGTAACTGGCTATCTGCTGGAGACAGAGACTCTGATAGTTGTCAGTCTGTGAAACCAGATGGCCCAGGAATTGCAGACTGGTGCTAGAGTCTGGTGCTTCCTAGAGAGCTGATTGTGTTGTGTCCACACTGAAAAACTGGAGACGCTGGAGTTTAATGTCTGGATGGTGGCTGCAGCCGTATTCATACTTACTCAGAAAGAACGGTGCCTGCACACACACGTTTCCTCTTCTAATTCCTTTGCTTCCAGCCTATTGGATGGTGCCCCCCACATTAAGAGTAGGTCTTTCCCCCTCATTGGCCCCTGCATGTTGGCCTTTCCCCCGTCCCTGGAAACACTCCCACGATAACACATCCAATGTCAGAGCTCCTTTGCCTAGACATCTTTATGTGTAGGCAAGTTGACACTCAGTACCAAGCCTCACATTGGCCTTAGTAGCTGGAGGAGGGTTATCTACAGATTTATAGTTGTTTTTTATCTTCCTTTCTCCTCTTTGTTCAAGGCAATGATTGATTCCTCCTCATAATAAAAAGTTTGATAAACCTTTTTTGTTGTTTTTGTTTTCAAGACAATGTTTCTCTATGTAGCCTTGTCTGTTCCAGAACTCACTCTGTAGACCAGGTTGGCCTCAAGCTCATAGCGATCCGCCTGTCTCTGCCTCTCAAGTGCTGGAATTAAATGCATGCACCACCGCTGCACGTTTTAATAAACTTTTTGGTTGATAGTAGGAAGGGTGGTTACTGCTTCTTTCAAGTGAGTGGTTTTGAGAGTCTTCTTAGTGGGGGAAGGAAACGTTGCCCAGGGTTTCCCAGTGCATTTCCTGTTGATGGCCATGTTGTGACCATTAGTGCCTCAATCCTCTATCTAGTAACGAAGTGAGCACTGCTGTCTAAAGAATTCGCATTAAGTGAACTCTGTCAGGAACCCATGTAAGTTACATAGTCACAGTACCAGGTATGAGGACATGATTACCCTGGTGCAACACAACAGATAAAGAAAATTTAGGATGCCATTTTTCATCAAGGTAGTCTTTTAATGAAGTTTTGGAACTTGCATTTTCCCCAAAATCTCCACTTGTAAAGTACCTCATGCGTGAGAAGAAAGTAGGGAGTGTTCACAAAGTGGGCCATGGCTATCAACACAGTCTTCATGTTTCCAGAGCCTCAAGGCAAGGGGCAGTGGGGGAACTGTGGTTTCCAGTCTCTGGCTGTTTAAACAGCCTCCATCCGTAAAGACTTTATTCTTGGGTTTAGACTGAAAGCCCCTTGTCACGGAGCCAGTATGATATCACTGTGATGGGGCAAGGTGTGGGCTGGCCTATGTGGCCCGTGTCAGAATTTACCATTGATGTTTCAGAATCCTTGGGCTTCTTCCTATACCCACAGCCAGCTGCTGTTTGAATTTACTTCTAAAGTCAGCGGGACCTTCTTTCTCTATGAGCCTGGAGGAGTGAAAAGAAAAAGAGAGAACAGAAAGCAAGATAGGATTAAGGTGCTCAGAGGCACCCGGTTATTCAGTGACCCAGCTAGCAGTGATGGATTCACACCCGGTTATCCAGTGACTGGCTAGCAGTGACGGAGGCACCCGGTTATCTGGTGACCCAGCTAGTAATAATGGAAGTGCTTTGCTCACCCTGACTTTAATGCAGAACCCTTCTCAGCAGGAGTACAATACTACACAAAGAGGAGCTTCATTTTCTTAATGGAACGGCTTCTTCAAAACCAGGGCGTTGCTTCCTTTTATTTTTATTCTCATACAATACCTGCTAAGCCTTGCCCTCTGGCAGCTGTAAAGCAGTTGGCACGTGTGTCCTCATCTCATATTCTTGGATGAAAAGAATGCCCTGAGAGCAGCAGCAAGAGCTGCGTGCTGCTGGAGACATGCAGTGTCCCCAGGCTTGGGTGCTAGTCTCCAAGCCTAGAACCTTCCTTCAGAACTAGTTCTCTGATATATGTGTTCTGTGGTTGTACAGGACATGAGAACAGGGTGAAGCACAGTATATAGATTATAACATAAAGTCCAAGCTGTGGACAGCTTTGGTAGTATCAGCTCCAGGAAACATTAGCACGGAGGTTTCAACTCCTCGTCAGAATTTGGCAGTCATGTCCAGTCTTGATTTCTGCAAAGCCATGTTCAATGTCTGTTTTAGGGCCACCTTGCTTTCTTCTGTATCCAAACTACTCTCCCTCCCTCCTTTCTTCTCTCCCTCCCTCTCTCCCTCCTTCCCTCCTTCCTTCTCTTTTTCTCCTTCTCTTCTTCCCTCCATCCCTCCCTCTCTCCCTCCTTCCCTTCCTCCCTTTCCTTCATCCTATACAGATGTGTGTGGTAAATATGCATTAAAAATATCCTTGTCTAGTTGCTGGGTGTGGCGATGCATGCCTACAGTTCTAGTATTGGGAACCAGAAGTAAGAGGTTAGGTCATTTGAAGCTTCCAAGTGACCTTGAAGCTAGTCTAGACTACGTGAGACTACCTCAAAAGAAGTAGTCTCTCTTGAGATTTTGCATCTCAGATTTGTTCTAGCTGCTTTTAAAGGTAATTTCTATCATGTGAAAATAGGAAAAAAAAATTAAATGTCATCAAAGTGTAAGTTGCCAGTTGTTTTCATGGTTTGAGAGTCTAGTGCCAAGTGCTCCATTGGCTGGTGAGGTTCAATCATAGCTCTGAGAGGCTAGACACGCTCTCTGGGAAGAAGGGTAAGATAAGTCGTATTTGTGTATACTTATGTATGTGTTAATATATGCACAGTTGCGTCAAGATCCTGTATGTACAACAGTTAAATCCTACAAGAAGCAAGTGACAAGATTGGCCAAGGCTGTCCTGCTACCGCTGGTGTATGTTGGTTTCAGTGTTAGGACTAGTTAGTCCCCTACTTACATTTTATACCTCTAGTTTTCTTTCCTACAGATGTTTGGTTAGTCTTTGTTTAACATCTGTGCTCACCACCCTTTCCTTGAGAACTGCTAAGCAAACTTGGAGGTCATGGAAATGTCTAGGGAGTTGTTGAGCCAGTATATGTATTTTTCAGCATGGAGAAGTTTTTTTTTTGTAGAGACAATAAGAGGCATGGTGTGTCCCCCCCAGTATCTTTGCCTTGATAAAGGCAAGACTGACTGTAATGGGGATTTAGGTGAAGAGCAGATGTGCCCCAAGATCAAGTGGAAGACAGACACTTCCCAAACCTAAAGCATTTTGCTTAGTTTCAATTTCCTACTATAATTTTACCCAGGATGCCAGTAGGTACGTAATGAGCTTGACTTCCTGTGGGTTGAGCTGCAGTTTTGTTTAGAATTGAAACATTTATAAAACACAAACATGTTTTTATGTAACTATCGAAGGGTTTTGCTTCCTGGTTTCTTTCATAATCATGAGTAGTAATTTGGAATGAAGACTTGAACACAGTTGTTGATTTTGTTTCATCCTCACATATTTCAAAGTAGAGAAATTACCAGAATGTTTTCTGTCATTAAAATTTGAGTATATATTGTTTACCTAATCACCAGAATAATGCATATTGTTAGTTCCTGAGTATATCCTGGGAGTAAGGAATAAAGAGGGAGAGGTTCGGTGTAAGTGGACCTGCCCTCATTCTACTAAGCTTCCCCTCCAGGACGGTCACCAATCAACTCTGGGTTATATGACATGCTATCATAATCTAAGCACTTTCTAAACATGTTTTTCTTAATTTTCTCATACAAAAACAAACATGATAGGAATGGTTACAGATAAGGTAGATTCTTGGGGTGGTTTTAAATTACTAGTAAAATTTTAAAAAGGGGGAACAGGATTTAGCTGGGTGGTGGCTGCACACCTTTTTAATCCCAGCATTCAGCATATGGAATTTAACTAATTCCATAACTTATGATTCCATATGAAATTTCTTTGTGCCTGCCGTAAGTATGATAATTCCAAAGAGTTAAGTGCTGCTTTGACTGCAGACATAAAAATTAGCCAAGATAGTGGAAACAACAGGAGATTTTATTTACAGACGACAGAAGTCACATGGCCAAGGCTAGCTGTGAGCCTTTTGACACAGTTTAAAGTAGATCACGTTTCTTTAACACTGGTGTTACTCAGCTTCATGTTCTGACAGTGGGAGATGAGACACAATCATAAAGAGAAACAGATTGCTTTTCATTCATGCCTCTGGAAATTTTAGTCCAAGATCAGGTGACTATTGCTTTGTGTCCATGTTGAGTCCCGTGCGTCATGGTGGGAGCACATAGGATAGCAAACTTTGTGCTGTGAACTCATTGAGGATCGGGAGGGGCCAACTTCCTGCATTCATCTTTGGGGCTACTCACAATGAGCTGAGAGCCACCCTTTGGAAGTCCACAGTACCCCCTAGTCCTCCCATCTGGGCACCAGGCCTTTAGCACACATGCCTTTGGAGGCCCACCACTTCCCTCCTCCAGCAGAGTACACCAATGAACTTTCCTGGTTCCCTTTTCTATCCACCCTGGTGTGGGTACAGTGAGGAGCAACAAGTCACATTTACAATGTCTGCTCTCTGTCCCAGCAACCATGAGCTGGGCCTGCTGGCTGTGCCTCTCTGTGGTGGAAGCATTGCTGGCTTGTGCCGCTGTTGAATGACTGAGCCTTGCAGGCATTATTTCAGCTTGTCATGTCACTGCTGCCCTGCCCCCAGCTATTCTCCAGACTCTGCGCTGCCCATGGTAGTTCAGCATCCATTTGTCCTTCCCTGACAACTGTCTCAGAATCACTCTGCCAAGGGTATAGTCACATTTAGTTTTCATTCATAATTGAGACATTCAGCAGAAGAAAATGGCCCAGCAGCTCCTGACTGAGCTCCAACAGCCGCTGGTCTTGAGGTGTGGAAGTCTTTTACAGATCTGACCCCGGACTCTGCGTCACTGAGGGTGGAAATAGCCAATCGTGGTAACAGGAGCTGCAGGCTCTGTTTTGCTTGGCTGTGGAATGCGAGCGCTCCTTCCTCGCCAGTCCTTCACCAGCTGCTCCTGTGGTTTCCCAGGTTTGCTGGGACATCTCCAAGAGCAGCACTGCCCTTCCATTCCGAGGTTGTTTCCAGGAATAGGTGGAAGGCGAGTAAGTGGTGCTTCCTTTGTGCGTGTGGCAGGGATGCAGTTAGGGCGATGGGCAAGATGAGTTCCTTTGCTTATTTGGTTTTGACTCTTGACGTGTAACACATCAAGCCTCCCAGGACAAAGCAAACTGCTTGTCAGTTGTCAATTTTCCAAACTGGGAATGCGAGTCCCGCGTGTCCCATTGTGGGGAGAGTTATTTCTGCATGGACTCATTTTCCTGTTTGGAAATCTAAACTTTGGCCAAAAAAATATCTAGTCTTGTCATGAGCCTCCATGTGATATGAGTGGACACCTCTCAGACAACCAGGGATTGTGGGGTTGTACTTGGTCTTGGTAAACATTTGAGCTGTGCACAGGAGGGTTCCTTTCTGTAGAAGGAAGCTCTAGCAACCTCTGAGTGATGTGGCTTCATCTTCATGGGGGTACAACAGAACCCCAATGGACTTTATCTTTCAAATAATTTTTAAGATTTATTTATTATGTATACAGTATTCTGTCTGCATGTACGCCTGCAGGCCAGAAGAGGGCACCAGGTGTCATTACAGATGGTTGTGAGCCACTGTGTGGTTGCTGGGAATTGAACTCAGTATCTCTAGGAGAAGAGCCTATGCTCTTAAGCTCTGAGCCATCTCTCCAGCCCCCCCCCCCGGGTGCTTAATAAAACAAAAATAATTTCCCCATTGCTCTGTAGACTGGGAACCCAAGACCAGGGTGCCTGCATATAGTTGGTTCGGTTTTGAGTGTACTCACTTTCTGGTCTTCACACCTTCCCTTGTGACCTCATGAAGAAGATTCTAGCCCTGTGGGATTAAAGCACTGCTTCATTCAGCTCTACCCACGGTGTGCCTGCTCTGAACCATGGGAATCATTCAGCTCTACCCACAGTGTGCCTGCTCTGAACCATGGGAATCATTCAGCTGTACCCACCATGTTCCTGCTCTGCACAGCGGTGCTCCGAAGTTGCCTTGTGAACTCTTTATCTACAGTCACACTGAGTGTCCGCATGCCCGCTTGGGCGAGGGGACAGTTCAGCTCCTAACAGTCACACTGTTTGGTATGCTTCTGTGTCTTTTCAAGTCTAGTTTAATAAATCAGGTGTGATGCCACTCACCTTTAATCCCAGCTTTTAGGAGGCCGAGTTAGGTGGTTCTCTGTGAGTTTGAGGTCACGTGATCTACAAAGCGAGTCCACAGAGATACTCTCTGTCTTAAGAAACAAAACAAAATGTGTAGCTTAATAAAAGGTGCAGTTTTTGTTATTGTTTTTTGTTTTTTGAGACAGGGTTTCTTTGTGTAGCCATGACTGCACTGGAATTTACTCTGTAGACCATGCTGGCCTCGAACTCACAGAGATCCGTCTGCCTCTGCTGGGATTAAAGGCGTGTACCAACACTGCCCCTTAATGGATGAAAAAGAATCATCCCCCGAGGTTGTGACATAGTCGCTGTGTTGTGACGATGCAGTAGTGTTTGGTGAAGACAGACGTGAGAGGATGGTCAGTCTTCCTTAGACGGAGTTTAAAGACTCTGGTGACATAGGAACTGTATAGCCAGCCTTTGCCTATGAGCTGAGTTGTAGAAACACACATCTGATAACATCAAAGCCACAGGGAAAAGAAGCCAAGGGCCCGCATCTCGTCTGCTTCAGACCCTCCCTTTGGTATCTAACCAGCTTTGAAGAGAAGGAAGGAGTGTATAAGGGAGATAGAAAAACGTATTCTGCAAATAATTGTTAGTGCTGAAATTTCCGTCGCTGCTTTTGGAAAGCTTATGTTTGTGACGTCCTAAGCACAATAACAATGTGTGTTTCAGGTCTGCGGAGAAAAGCAGCGCTTTGAGAAGTTGATGGAGCATTTCAGAAATGAAGACAATAACATAGATTTTATGGTGAGTTCACTTGGTACTACATTCACCAATGCAAACTCACTTTCAGCTGCCCCCTTCCCCCAGTCTCGGCTGCAAAACATATGCCACACTGAAATCGACCACTCCAGAGAGCGGGAAGATGAGTTCAGTACCCTTCTGTTGGGTGTTTTTCTTTATCTGTGTGCTCCCTTTGTGGTGCTCTTTCAAGTTTTACTCATTTGAGTAAAGGGACAGAGTGCTAATCATTCATAGCAATGAAAGGGAAAGTCATGTAGTTGAGTAAAGAAGTTAGGACCTGCTGTGAATGGCCAGAGCCACCAAGCTGAGTTGCCAGCAGTGCTACGTGTCGAGTCCCAAGATAGATGGAACCTTGACCTTGCTCTTGACCTCTGTCAGTGCCCTCTCTAGACCACATGCTCAGAGACTAGAGTGCTTGGCTCTGCAGATCACTGGCTTGCCCTAGAAGGACAGCGCCGATGGCCCTGCCTCTGCAGGAGCCCCTAGTCTTAGGAAGGCACTCAGGGTGTTTCGGCACTTCTGAATTCCACCTCCTTCTTCCATGAGGGCTCAAGCCATAACTGCTCATGAGGCGTCCTGAGTCATTCCTTTCCAGTGCACCCCAGTCTACAGGTTTGACCTAGTTCAGTCTTCCTAGGAAACTTCTGGACCCAGGAGCTCCTTCTCCAGATCACTTCGCCTCTAGAAGAGGCATTCTAACAGTCCTCTCATGCAGAGCCTGTGGTTTGGATGCTAAGTCATGTTTTCATTGAGCCACTGCAGTGACTCTAGTGTAGCGTGTGTAGACATGTTAGCTCTGTTGTGTGAAAAGTCCTTCTGATTTGTGTGCATCTGAGCCTCAGCCCCTTCTAAAATCAGGAAGGTAAACACCTTTCTAGAGCTTTTCTCTTCCCTTAGATGTGATACTTGCTTTTCCAGCGTGAATACTTCCTTTTTAAGATGTGGAGTGGTAAAACAAGTGTCCCTTTTACCGTGACTTTCATTCTTGTTGTTAGAATTTGGGGATGTGTTAGAGTAATGCTGGCCTCAGGTGTTGATGGGTGTTGCGAGCCCTGGGCACTGGCTCATTGCCAGCTTTTCTCCCATGACTTCTCAAGAGGAACTTTCTTGTTCTGGTAGAGCCGAGGCGGAGGCCAGCCCATAGCCAGGGTGTGCACCTATTCATACATGCATTTCTTCTGTGAAAATCTTTAGGTATGGTACATGAAAATAGATGTCTGCTCTTTTTTTAAATTAAAAGTATCCAACTATATAATATTTACTATATATAGTACCTCCGTATTGGCTATTGGCTGCCTCCTCCCTGCTGGAGTATTAGCTACTACAGCCAAGGAGCCTGTGCCCCTTTGTTTATTTAAAAAGACAAGTCCTCTCTCTGCAATTTGTTGTGCCGTGGATTGCCCACCTCACTCGTTTATGATGCCTGCTGACCTGGTCATTTGACTTTGTGCTGGAATTAGCGTAAGTCCCTTAGAACACTTGTGCCATTTGTAAACAGACTGGAAGCCATTTCCTGCCATTTCATTTCCTCCTGTGTCCAGGTTCTAAGGGCCTTGTTCACAGCCCACAGTTTGCTGCTGTGTTCACAGTAGCGCCCTTGTGCTCTCTCCTTGGCTCGTCGGCTATCATGGAGCTCAGGAGATCATGTAGACTTCTGCACAAAAGCAACATGGAAAGATGTAACAGTTTAACTCTGTTTCGCTCCAGAAAATGAGGTTTTTGATAAACTTCCTTGGGAATTCCATTGAACTTTCCAGCTTCCCAAACAATATATTCCCCATATTAAATGGTACAAATCCCTTTAATGTAGCATGAAACTTTTTTCTGTGGGTTTTTTTTTTTAAATTAGTTTATAATTTATTTATTATTTGTACAGTGTTCTGCTTGAAGACCAGAAGAGGGCACCAGATCTATTACAGTTGGTTGTGAGCCACCATGTGGTTGCTGGGAATTAAACTCAGGACCTCTGGGAGAGCAGCCAGTGCTCTTAACCACTGAGCCATCTCTCCAGCCCCAGGTGTTGTTTTTTTTTTTTTTAATTACATAGGTGAAAAGAAGTGAAGAAAAAAAAAAACCTGGCAAGATGATTTTAGGAGGGTCCCCTTTCCACTAAGAGGATTCATGCATCTTCCAAAGCTATCCAGCACACAACTGTTCTAGTTCCCGGTGTTGCTGTGATGAAATGATCTGACAAAAGGCAACCAGGTCTGTGAGTTCAAGGCCACCCTGGTCTATAGCATGAGTTCCAGGACAGGAAGTGGTTTTGCTGACTTGCAATTCTAGGTCATAAGCTGTCAGTGTAGAAGAGTCCCCTCCAGCAGAATCCTTAGCCAGCTAGCCATCACATCACAGCAATAGCTGGTCAGCAATGAACGGTGGCCTTCTTATTTGCTTGCTTGTTTTCTTACTGATTTCTCCACTCATACACAGGGTGTGTGTGTGTGTGTGTGTGTGTGAATGAATGAAGATTTAATTACGCTAAAGAAAAAGGAATTGGCGTAGCCTGAGACTTGTGAAATCAAATGTTCTGGATATGCTTAAATTGGGAGAAAGCACTTTGAACTGATTTAAACCCTTGGAAATTTCGTTTCAGGTGGCTTCTATGCAGTTTATTAATATTGTAGTTCATTCGGTAGAAGACATGAACTTCAGAGTTCACCTCCAGTATGAATTTACCAAATTAGCCCTGGATGAATACCTGGATGTGAGTATAACTATCTTTTTTTGGTGTCTTTTAAAAATGGATCTATTGCCTGTTTTCAGAGGTTCTTTTCCAGAGTAACTGGAAAATACCTAAAGCATTGTGTGGTTAACAATTGCCGTGCTAGTTAAAGGGAGCCAATTTGAATGGCGCAGTTTGCCAGCAGAGTTGGATTATTACAGAATTCCCGGGACAGCTGTGGGTCCGTTGCCTGCAGCCTTTAGTTCTGGAGTCAGACAGCCTCTGGGAGCATTGCTGCTTTACTTTACTTTGCTTTCGAGCTCTGTCTGGGTCAAGTCTCATTGCATCCTTTATCAAAACTAGAAAAAAAAATATTATTTGGGGGCACTCTTGGGACCCCATTCAAGCAGGCAAGATCAAGCCAAGAGTGCAGTAGAATGAGTTAGTGCTTAGAGCATAAAAGTGTGATGAGGAAACGGACACTAGAGCCGTCCTCCTGGAGCTTTCCCTGGGGGGAAGGAGTTGTTTCTTTCTCTTGCTGCCTCACAGACATGCCGGCAGTTCCCTGAAGTTCCTCAGTGAGAAGCAGAAAGCATATGTGGTATTCATAGATGACCTCCAGGACCTTGGTGTCCACTGGATGTACCCCTCTTTGTCAGATAGCTTTGGTTTTCCCTTTCCCTGGAGAACGGTTTAGTTGGATTCAGAAGCGCACTAGTGGCGGGGCAGGGCCTGCTGACCTAAGTCGCCAGGTTGTTTCCTGATATGGAGATGATGGGGACGCCTTCCCTTGGCTGTGTCCGGTGTTTAGCTGCTCATCTTTGTTAGGTGTGAAGCCAGGGAACTGCCTGCTTCGCACCCACTTTATTGGGGTGCAGAATGTATTGACCCCTCCCCACCCCTGGCATGCTTCGTGATTAGTTTATCTATCCTCTCTCCTCGCATGCTCCACAAGTTTCAGGATTTGAACAAGAATCAGGACTGTGAATTGCTATCAGTGTTGGAGGTTCGGTTTTGTGAGATTTTTGCTTTGGGCTCTAGGTTGTCATGGCAGCAGATGACATTGGTGCACATCCATTATTGACTGTGAATCTTGGGAAAGGCACATGGAGCAGCGTCTCTGATGCTCACTGTTTTCTAGCTCTAGATTCTTATCTCTTTTCTCGTGTCTGACTTTTAAACTAAGATGCAATGTACTCTCCTTAAAACAAGTTAAACTGTGCTGGAGAGATGGCTCAGTGGTTAAGAGCATTGCCTGCTCTTCCAAAGGTCCTGAGTTCAATTCCCGGCAACCACATGGTGGCTCACAACCATCTGTAATGAGGCCTGGTGCCCTCTTCTGGCCTGCAGACATACACACAGACAGAATATTGTACACATAATAAATAAATATTAAAAAAATGTAAAAAAAACACAAGTTAAACTGTAGGATTTCAGTTTAAACCTAAGAGAAAAAAATTTTTTTTTTAAATTATGTAATATGAAATTTCTCTTAAAGGTACCAACCCCCCAGCCCTGTACTTCTTTAACTGTGTTCTGTTGGTGCTGGACCCTGATGGGCAGAGATCATTAGAAAAACAATATTATATGCCTCTGATATATAAATATTTTGTTTGCTAGGGCAGCCTTCTTTGCCAGTGGTCATTGATATGTTCGTTTACATACTGGCCTCATCTATATGCCAGATGTTCTTCTGGCTCCATGGTTTCCCAGAGGAAATCATAATGCATGGTTCTCAGGGGAGAACGCTTGGATTTCTTCAGCCTCTGGTGCCACTTGAGAAATAGCGTGCTGAGTTGCTTCAGGCTCCCTCATCGGGGATTCAGTGAACTGGAAGATCCTTTCTGATTCATGCTTTGGGGAGCCCTGAGCTATTCATGTGAGGCGCTATCTTAGGAAAGGAATCCTGCAGGGTGAGCTCTGGTAATGTGTACTAAAATAACCCAAAGGAAGCGTGACTACAACTGCTAGCTCCTAGCTAACTGTCCTCTGCCCCCAGTCGGTGGTCTCCATCCTGGTAAGATGCCCCCCACAGCGGTCTTCTCCATGGACACCCCTTAGTTTTTCACAGGACTTGTAACTATTCCATTTCAGATCCTCCTTCAATGTCTCTGTGGCCTTGACTTTACCTAGGTAAGAATGATTTAGGCTAGAGTAGGAAGGAATTGAGGTAAGTCTAGTCTATATACATATATATATGTGTATATACATATATATGTACATATATAATGTAGTTTGTATGTGTATTTGTGCGTGTATCTGGGAGATAGTCTGGTCATACCTTCTTCTTTAGGGATATGCTGTAATTCTCTCCTGGAGGATGTGTTAAACTCTGATGCGGAAGGGTAGGCTCCTTGTGATGCAATGAGTAGAGGGTTGGGTAATCGCGTTCTGTGTCCACAGATCAATTAATACTGTCCTGGCATTTTGTTTTTCAGAAGCTGAAACACACCGAGAGTGACAAGCTGCAAGTACAAATTCAGGCTTACCTAGACAACGTGTTTGATGTGGGGGCTCTGCTGGAAGATGCAGAAACCAAGAACGCAGCCTTGGAGCGGGTGGAAGAACTGGAAGAAAACATCTCTCACGTAAGGGCATCTCAGAGACGAAAGTGTCCTGGGGTCCAGGGTGAGCTAGTGCTCACTTCTGTGGTAGGAAGTGAAGGGATTTGGAATGTAGGAACGAGAAACTTCTGGGCCAGCGCGCCCTCAGATTCCCTCTGGGTTCTTTTAAGAAGGAAGGTATGGGTCTTACAGGAGAAACCCTTCCTTGTTCCCACTTACCTTCCTGCTCCGTCTCCCCCACGTCACGCGCGCCGGCTTTCTTAGTTGCCAACACAGGAGTAGGGTGGCTGCTGGTATGAGGGTGTGGTAGCTATGAAGAAAGGAATCTGGCCTGAATGGAGTCTTGAGATGACACGCTTTCTGAGTGCCTGAGGGACAGGACTGTCCCATGTCTCTGATACAGGTCTCCACTCTCCTTCCTTAGGAATGCCTCGGGTTCTAGTCAGGTTTGTTTTAACTGCAGACACTTTACAGGAGAGCGCTCAGCTTTGTCAACTGTGCCCGTCTTTGAAGAAGCAAGTTCTCCTGGAGTAATGTCAACTGCACAGCGGGACAGGGTCCCGCTTTTCTTTCACAGAAATTTATTAACCACAAGTTAATGTGAAACAAAAAGCTTTGAGATGTTAACATATTTAATATTCAAGAACAAATAGAAAGCAGTATTTCTCAAAAACCCAGACATTGTGAGGGCTAAATTCTTGTTCCTCACCCACTACTGCACCGTGGGCCTCATCCATGTGAGGAAGGAAGTATTATACCGCTCTGAGCTCTTGAAAACAAAATTCTTGTCATGAGTTTGTTGGTATTGTTCTTTATTATTAGGTGAATTGTTTCTATTTGTAAGGATATTATTTTTCACTGGGCCGTGGTGGCACATGCATTTAATCCCAGCATTTGAAGCAGAGGCAGGTACAGATCTGTGATGTTCAGACGTGGAGGGGCTATCGTATGGGTTTTATGGAGGTGACATACATGTTATCCATTTTGATAGAAACAAATGCCTTCAGGATCATGGTATAAAAATTAGTGTTTTCCAATTAAAAAAAAAACACTGCTGGAAACAACACCCGTTGCTTGCTCTCGGTTCTTGCCTGATCCAGAGGCAGTCCCCCAATTCCATGATTGCCCCTCTGGGTCAATAGCTCTCCTTTGTGCTGTAAAAAATAAAATAAAATACAAGGATCAGACATGACAATTGGCCCGTTCCTACTTCAAAAATATTGATGTTAGTGATATTTTTCACTCAGATTTCAATTAATGAGTCACGTTAAAGTTACTTTCATTACATCTCGGTATATGAGTTACTTTAGAATTTCCTGTCTGAAGACACAGCAGGTGTGGTGGTCCACTCCTGTAATCCCACACTTGGGATGCTGGGAAAAGGAGAATCATGAGTTGGAGGCCAAGCCTGTGTCAAACAACAAGATTTTCTTCTGAGGACTTAAAAAATGAACATGAATCTAAGCATCGGGATAAAATATGCAGCTGCTTTTGTTTCTTTTCTCCTCGTCAAGGGGACTCTAGATGCCAAGTGTTCTTCATCCCAGTTCCTTCACCCTGGGAGAAGCTGCAGTCTGCAGCGCAGGCGGAGGACTGCGTTCTCTAGGGTTTCCTCTATGCAAATCGTTGTAAATGTGAGCGTATCAAAGCATCCATATTGGTTTTTAAAAATTTGCTGGGCAGTGGTGGTGCACACACCTTTAATCCCAGCACTTCGGGAGGCAGAGGCAGGCGGATCTCTGTGAGTTCGAGACCAGCCTGGTCTACAGAGCTAGTTCCAGGACGGGCTCCAAAACCACAGAGAAACCCTGTC
>NW_026067917.1:1675431-1769101 GCF_014885135.2 Alexandromys fortis | reverse complement strand
AGGACAGGCTCCAAAGCTACAGAGAAACCCTGTCTCGAAATACCAAAATAAATAAATAAAAAAATAAAAATAGAATAAAAAATTAATGTTCTCAGAAAATAATCCTTAGAATATATGCAAGACTGTAGTGGCCCCTGTTTGCCAGGATGTGTGATTCCAAAGGCCTAAGGACCTGCTTAGAATGTTTCTGTTTCTTCGTCACTATTTCACAGCTATCTGAAAAGCTGCAGGACACGGAGAATGAAGCCATGTCCAAGATTGTTGAACTGGAAAAGCAACTCATGCAAAGGAATAAGGAACTGGATGTTGTCCGGGTAAGTGTGCTGGCTGCAGCTGCTCAGATCGGCATGGCGCTCCAGCTGGAGGCTGGTCCAGCGTGGAGCAGGTCCATTCCAGAGCAATGCATTGATGCAGTGTATTTATTGCAACCATTTCAGAGGCGACACTCAAAAGTACACATAAGGTATGTGTACACATGTGTGCAAAATCAAAACCTCTCCAGCTTCAGTACTTCCCAATTACAAATTTTGGGAGCAACATTGGTTTCCCATCTTGGGGAGGATGAGTTGATTCTGTAGGTCCTCCATGCAGTTGTAGATAAAAGCAAAAGCATGGATTCATTCATTCCACTTACTTATTTTTATTAGGACTTAGACTTCATTGTATTTATTTACTTTGTTTTTACTCAAAACCAGATTTGTTGGTTACTATGGAAACAATTCACCACACAGGGTAGACCTAAAGGTACCAAAAACCAAAATCCAGTGCAGTTTAATTATCAGACAATCCTAGCTATTTTGATTTTGCATTACTATCATTTTACTTTAAGTGTCGGGCATTTATGGAGTACCATCCATGTGTTTGACACCGTGTAGAACATACAGCCGACATACCTGGAGGCCTTTCAGGCACATGGCTGGCCTTCACACCTTGGTTAAAGTGATGGCACATTCTATGTGATGGTTATCATGGCTGTGTGTGCTGTTGGCCTTCCGACACATCCTACGGTTAGCTTTGCATATTTATTTTCTGGCATACTATCAAGACCAAGTTTTGATATGTCATATGGGCTCTATTCAAGTTCAGACATAGATTATTAATGATAGACAGGTGTGGAGAATGTTTCCAGGTCTGTTGGAGGTCTGTGGAAGAGATAACACATGTGAGGCCCAGCAGGAAAGTTCAGTTCCACAGAGCCACTCACACCAGAATATCCCTGGACGCTTCATAGAAACAGCCGGGACAGCCTTTGAATTGAATTGAACTTTGTTTTACTCTCTAAACTTTGAGAAAGATAAGTAATTAGTTGTGGGAGGCTTTGGGTTGTTTTGTTAAAAGTATCACCAAAGCAAAAATATCCTAGCCATCGCTGTCCTGAACTTAGTCAAGGAGCTTTTATCAGGGCCAGAGAAATCCAGCCATGCCTCTAGCTCCTGATCACTCATGACTGGATCACCACAGGCTTTGCAGAGGTTGTCAGCTTGCTTATTTATTATTTGTCTTCTTGGGACAGGGTCTCATTATGTAGTACTGCCTGACCTGAAAAGCCACTGCATAGACCAGGCTGGGTCTCAGACTCACAGAGATCCGCCTGCCTCTGCTTCCACAGTGCTTGAATTAAAGGCATGCGCCATCACAGCCAGCCTTTGCAGAGGTTTTAATCCTAGTCTTATTTCTCCCAAAGTCTGATTTAGGGCCCTTTGTCTCTTATTAGTTAACGTGTATCCAGGAGTTATAAATAGATTTTATAATTAGTGAAAGAGCATGCCGAACCGCCAGGATACCCGTGGGATGTTCCGAATCCAAGTTGGGGGATAAAGTCATCTCTGCTCTGTCCTTTTCCGCCTATGAAGTTAGCTCCACTTAGGAAATAGAAAGGACTTCATTAATAGCAATGCTAGGATACATTGCATGCATTATTAGTTGAGTTAGTAATTACTGGAACTCCACAAGTTCTGCCTGAATTCTAGAGATTTCCCCAAATGTCAGAGTGTATGCTCTCTCTCTACCTGTTTTCCGCAGTTGGTGTACCTGGGAATGTCCTATGAAGTCAGAATCCTGACCATGGCCAGCCTGGTCTACAGGAGCTAGTTCTAGGACAGGCTCCAAAGTTACAGAGAAACCCTGTCTTGAAAAAAAAAAAAAACCAAAGGGGAAAAAATCCTGACCGTGATCTCTTTTGCAGGAAATCTACAAAGATGCAAATACCCAAGTTCATACATTAAGGAAAATGGTCAAAGAAAAAGAAGAAGCCATTCAAAGACAGTCTACCCTGGAAAAAAAGATTCATGAACTGGAGAAACAAGGGACCATTAAAATTCAGAAGAAAGGGGATGGGGACATTGCCATACTGCCAGTTGTGGCCTCTGGCACATTGCCCATGGGGTCAGAACTAGCAGCGGGTAACTATGGAGGACCAGTTACAGGGACCACCTCCTCAGGGGCCTCACTCCCCCCTCCCCCACCACTACCTCCATCATCAGACATGCCCGAAGCAGGTAAGGTGTCCTGAGGGCGGGGTAGAGATTTACCTTCGTGTGTGCTTTTACTTGTCTTAAGAAATATTATATTTTGAGTGGCTGGAAAAATGGTTAGTGGTTAAGATAGGCACCGCTCTTCTCAACAACCCGAGTTTGTCTCAGCCCCACATAGCGTGGCTCACAACAGAGGATCTGCTGTTGCCTCTGCCCTATGCAGGCACTGCCCTCGTGTGCCCATAATAAGGAAGATGCAGTAAGTTAGAACAAAGGTTTACGATTGGAGATTAAGGTTGTGAATCTTCATGTCGCTTGTGTGATAATGTTTTCCCATTTGTCAGTAAGGAAATGTTTACCATTTTAAGTGGTTTTTTTTTTTCTTCCACATGCTTTATTTTATTTTAAAATTTTAATTGCTTATTAGCATTATGTATGAGCGATGTGTGTGTGTGTGTGTATAGCACACTATGCTTGTAGAAATCAGAAGCCACCTGTGTAGAGTTAGTAGTCACCCCACTTTTATGTGGGCTCCCAGGATCTAGCTGGCATTCCCCGATGAGCCGCCTGGAGAATTTGGAACCCCATTTTCTCATGCTTTATATGCACATGACGTTTTGTTCTTTTCTCCAGCGCAAAACGGACCGGCGTCCCCACCTATGTCACCGCCTCCTCCCCCACCCCCTCCACCCCCTCCTCCACCACCACCCCCTCCACTCCCGGGTCCTGCAACCGAGACTGTGCCAGCTGCACCTCTGCCACCCCCACCCCCACCTCCCTCTGCACCCCCGCTGCCTGGGACTTCTTCACCCACCGTAGTTTTCAACTCAGGATTAGCAGGTGAGAACACAGGGTGAAAGCAGGTACTTGTTTGAGATTTCCTGATTTCTCCCTCTGGAGAGCTAAAGCTGCTCTTTCAGCGATTAGATCCTTTTCTGTCTGTGCACATCCCTTAGGACATCCCTGCTAACATAGCCAGTGAAGGGGAGGTTGTCATACACAGCGACGCTGTCCTCTGCATAGCCTCTGCCACGCTCTTCCTAGGAGTTCTGACCTCGTCACCCAGCCTTCCACTGTCTTTCCCTACAGTGGTGAAAGCTCGGAGTCAGGCGCTCATATTGAGTGTTATTCTTTTGTAAGGTATTTGGAGTGACGTCTGTAAAGGAAAACAGGCCGTTATGAGTAAATGCCCACAGAGGCTTGCAGGTGTGCCTTTTGAACATTTGTAGGTGTCAGAAATTGCTAGAAGTTTTAAACTTCTAGGGGAAGTGGTACTAACAGCCGTTTCTTTAGGATTTGAAAAGCTTCCAAGTAATCCATGTCTTCCTGCTCACCAGGACATAAAGGTGTGCCCGCTTTACCAGAAATAAAAGGGAGACAGGTCATAGAGGGGAAGAGAATTGCTCCAACTCCTTGAAATAAGTTACTACTTTTGACCCTTGGAAATGAAATTTTACTCTTTACTACTGAGCCATTTTAGTTAGAGTGTCCCCGAGAGTTTGGAGTTGTTCTGAGGTGACTGTCCCTATGAGAGAGGGCAGTGCTGTGCTGCGGGAGCTGCCCTGTGCTGTGGGGATCTCCGCTCTGAGCTGGCTGTCCTGTGGTGCTGAGAACTGCTTTGAGGTTGTTGTCTTTTGATACTGGGAGCTTTCTCTGTAATAATGAGAACCCTGCTTGGAGGTGGCTGTCCCCGTGATGCTAAGTAATTCCCCTCTGAGGTGGCTGTCCCTGTTGAGGACCTGCTCTTGGGTCATCACCTGGTGTCACCAGGCAGCTTTCCTCTTAGTCGGACTGTTTGTGTTTGTTTATTGCTGTGATAAACACCTTCACCAAATGGAGGAAAGGGTTTATTTTAGTTTACAGTTTATTGTGGCGGCAAATCCAGGCAGGGATACAAAGCAGGAAGCTAGAGGCAGGAACTGATGCAGAGGCCATGAAGAATTATGCTTACTGGCTTGCTCAGCCTGCTTTCTTATATGAGGATCTCGGGGTGGTACAGCTCGCAGTAGGCTGGGTCCTCTTACATCAATCGTTACTCAGTAAAACACCCCGCATCTTGCCTACAGGTCAATGTAATGGAGACGTTTTCTCAACTGATCTCATTCTTCCAAGATGATTCTTAATTTGTGTCAAGTTGATAAAAATGATCCAACACACTAACACTGCTCTGAAGTTGCCACTTTGGGCTACTAGGTGTTTTAAGGTGGCTGTTTCTGTGATAGTGTGTAGTACTGCTCCAGGATGGCTGTCCCTGTGGTACTGGGTCTACTTCCACCCATTTTTGAACTCTCTCAGTTACTGTTAGCCTCAAGTTCCAAGGCTGTGATTGTTTCTGAAGTATCCAAGTCAAAATGACAGCATTTAATATAAAAATTTCTTCTTCTCAATCCATCCAAAGGTTTTGTAGTTTTATCTGCACCCCTGTCCCACCCCCTACCCCGCCCCAAGAATTCTTCAAGTGTCCGCAGCCCTTTCAGATTTGTCCATGTCAGATCTGTGATTCTGCCGGCACCCTGACATCTAGAAAAAGCAAGGACACCAATCTGATGCCTGTTTCATTCCGTGGTAAATTTGTGGCTGATTCTTCTCCTTCAAGTTCTTCCCTGTTACTACTTTCTTCTAGAGCTTTTAGTGCCTCTGAAGAGGAGAGGTGTAGGAGAGTCACCGTGGAGCTGGTAGACTGTGAATGTAAATGACAAACCTCGCAGCGTCTCTGGGTGTCTGTTCTGTTGCCAGGCTGTTCTGGGTGACTGACTGTGGATGCCACTGCTGTCCTGTGCACCTGGGCTGCTGGTTAAGCTTTCTCTGTCACTCTGGATGGATGAGCGTTCTCTGTGAGATGTGTCTACTGTGCCTCACCTGGAGCTGCTGCTTCCTCCATTGCAAAAGCTAACATGTGGCTCAGTGGTCCGCTTGCTTTGCCATGAGCTGAGACAGAATTCCGATGTTGTTGGCAGGGGAATGTACTGCAGGCGGAGGCAGCTTTCTTCCACAGGGCCATGCCCCCTCTTACTGTCTTGTTATGTCTTAAGCCTTTACCACTCCTTCATTTCTAGAATTTATTGATTCTGATGTGTCTTAAATTTATGGTACAGAGCTCTATGCTCAGTTTATGACTGCTGCTCTCAGGACCCTTCTAGGAAGAAGTCTCTACTGTTCTTGAGCGAAGGAGAGTTCTGTAGGTGGGATTGAAGAAGTCCTCTTTTATCTTATTAAATGGCTACAAAATGTATCTTGTTTCAAAAGATTATAAAGCCCTTCTAAGTGTTTACTGATTTGGGATTAGGCATTTTCTGCAGGCTCCCTAATCTCCCTAATATTTACCCTTAATTTAACTTTCAGTGCATAGTAACTGAAGCTTGTTTTGTAAGTTACTCTCCTCATACGTTCACCGATTTCTCTCTCTGGAATGCAGAGGCCTGGCAGATTGTCTCGGGAGAACTAAAAGCCAGAGCTGAGCTGATATGGCCATTACTTCTGGAAAAATCCTTGAGCCAGCAGGCCAACTGTGGCAGAATACCCCACTCTGCACTGTGCAGGAGTGGTCCCAGCGGGGAATCACGGTGGGGTCACACTGGAGGAAGTCCCAGTAGAGCAGCTCTAGTTGAGAGAATTCTTTGGATTTTATAAGGCAGGTTTTAGTCACGTGAAATATTCACTTGAAGTGTAACACATCTCTAAGTCTAATGGGACAGTCTAATTCCATTCCTGAGCTGGTCACCTGGGCAGGCTGTCTGTGCAGTGGGTGACCTTTGCTCTCCGCTTGGCTTGAATCAGTCACTGTCCAACTGTGACTGGTTCTGTGTTATTAGGAACTTGTTTATAGCCTATGGAATAGCCAGTACAGTTCATTATGGCTGCTTTGGACCATTACAATGAAATGTTTTGTTGTTTTGTTTTTCTTTCTCCCAGAGAGGGGGAAATACAGAAATATAAACAAAACCACAAAAGTGAGTCTTCAAAGGCAGGGGAATGAGTCTTTGGCTTTGTGCTGCTGAACTGTGTCCACGAAGCATGACCTTCTCTGCTACGAGTGTGTGAGCTGCTGGGCCACTTGACTCTAACCGTATCTAATACATATATATCTATTTTGTATTTTCTGTTCTTTCTGCTTCCACAAAAGATGGGCCAATCAAGCTTTTCTGTAGGTTGCTCCTCACCAAGCGTGTTGAGTATTCGCTGTGTGTTCTGTCTGTCACCCTGTGCCTTGACATCTCTCCACTCCATCCTCCCCTGAGCCATTGCGTTTGACATTGTGTCTCTGGGTAGTCTGGCTGACTGTGACTCCAGGTTTGCCCCCGTGTTTCAGCTCAATCTGTAGCTCCTCCTTTAGGCAGGGCCTAGATTCACAGGCCGTGATCCATTCCTTCCCTTTGAGAGAAGGAATGTTTTTCTCTTAGTGCTCAGATTTCTTAGTCAGTACAGACCCTCCCACTCTAAGAGAATTGTGCTCTAAGGAACTAAGGAGAATAGGGAAACCATTGACTGTCCCTTTCTAGGAACCCACATCCCCCCACTGTCTATGTCTCACTGCATGGAACACTTGCCCATTTAAAGCCACTTTCTTTAGTTTGCGTCCTGGGGTCACAGTGTACGTCATGGTCACCTGTAGGCCCCTGCTGTCTACTACACCCTATGCCTAGCTGAAGTCAGGAAAAATTTCCTTACTTGGGTTGAAGAGATATCTGTCTCCCTTACTGATACCCTCCACCCGTTGTGGATGAAAAGCCAATTAGAGAAAGCCTTTGTCTGTTGATGACATTGGTTCTCCTGGGTACTGTAGACCAAAAGTAAGTATGACCAGGAATCTGACCCTGTTGATGAGAGGGGCGAGGGTGCCACGTTTGGTGACAGAAAGCCTGTTTTGGCAAAAGCTGTGTCTCTGTGTTTCTGCATGCTCTGTGTGAATTTATCTGATGACATTCCTTCTCTTTAATGGCCTTGTAACTCTGGAGGAATGAGAGGCTCCGTCTGTCTCCCTATTTGGTAAATATCAATGGAGGCAGGTAGCTGCCCAACGACAGCTTAGGTGCTGTCATCTTTGTTTTCTTCTGTTCCCCCCCCCCTTTCCTGATAATAATGGTGAATATTGGGGCTCACACTGGGCAGGTGAGGGACCCAGAACAGCCTGATGTATGGATATATACATACACACACATATATGTTTGAAAGCCTTGCTTATGATGTATAATTAATTTATAGAATTTGTAAGCCATTATCTTTTACAACTTGTTTTCCCCAAAATGAGAGGGGTTGACATTCTTTTTAGCCTATAAATGTTAGATCCCATAAATCTCTCTGTTTCAGTACATTTAACCATTTCACTGACAAGGTCTAGATAAAGATGACTGACTTCTTTAAAAAGAGGAGAAGGGGGGAAGCTGGAGAGATGATTCAGTGGTTAAGAGCGCTCACTGATTTTCCAAAGGTCCTGAGTTCAGTTCCCAGAACACATACGGCCGCTGACAAGTGTCTGATAGCCTTTTCTGGTGGGCAGATGTATATACAGACAGAGTATGTATTTATGCATTTTATGTGTGTGGGTACTTCGTCTGTGTGTACATCTGCTTTTATAATAGTCCAGTGTCCCACCACCAAATGGGGCCCTTGAATGGCTGTGGCCAGGACCGGGTGCCCTTCATAGTTAGCACCACCTGGGTCCCGCTTGCCCTCTTCCTCCAGTGTTAAAGGCTCATTTGCAGGACTGTTGTCCGATTGTACCTGCAGCTGATGGGGTTCTATTTGCGACTTAATTTCACTATCTCTGATATCTTCAGCTGTGAAAATTAAGAAGCCGATCAAGACGAAGTTCCGAATGCCAGTGTTTAACTGGGTTGCTCTGAAGCCCAATCAGATCAATGGCACAGTCTTCAACGAAATCGATGATGAGCGGATCCTAGAGGTATCTTTCTCCTTGCTGATAAACTAGAGGTGCACCAGTGCGCATCTGCCGTGGAGCAAAGGAGGCTGTCCTGTTCGCCTGCAGGCATCACTCGCAGAGAGAGAATGTTTCTGCACTCTAATGTGGAGAAGAAATAGATTTGTCCTATCAAAAAATAAATCTAAAAATGTGTCTAAAATGTTAAGTTAAAGTAATGGTTTGCCACAAAATAAATGCCTGACACAGACCCGCCCGCCCTTGTATTTATAGACAGGCTTTACTGAGCTATGCTGGTTAAGGACTCAGTATTGACCGTCAGCTTTCATGGCTTTAGCCTATGGCAGATGTCCGTGTAAACCAACTACCGAGAGTAGCAGCTGAGCTGGATTGTTAGGATCAGTGTTCTCTGGACATTCACTTCTGGCCTTGTGATAGGATGTGATGGGGTATCCCTAACAGAAAAAGAAGTACAGCCAGCCATACAGGAATAAGCTCCCAACAGAAGGAAAGCCTTTGCTTAAGAGAGTGTCCACCTGATGAGGTGTTTGCTAACTGGGAAATTACTTAATTTTACCGCATGATCCAATTTGCCAATGTCATCCTTCTCCACCTTAGGATTTAAATGTGGATGAATTTGAGGAAATATTCAAAACAAAAGCCCAAGGTCCTGCCATTGATCTGTCTTCAAGCAAGCAGAAAATAACACAGAAGGGATCAAGTAAAGTGACATTATTAGAAGCAAACAGAGCCAAAAATCTTGCCATCACCCTGAGGAAAGCTGGGAAGACAGCTGAAGAGATATGCAAAGCCATTCACGTGTAAGTTCCTGGGAGGGGCGCAGATCCCGGAGGAGCTGCGTCTAAGGAGTAAGATTAGGGTGCAAATCAGCAGATAATGGGAATGGTGGGACAAGAGCTAAGTGCAAACATGGAGGAATTCTGGGTACCCACACTTCAGAGCTCCCCTTGTTCCTCAGAGCAGAGATGACAACAGAAAGCATTGCAGCAGCTGGTACCCAGGGAAGTGCCATATCCACATACCATTGCCAGTTTAGAAGAGCAGTTTTAACCTGTGGGCTGCGACCTCTTTGGGGATCAGACCACCTTTTCAGGGGTCACATGTCAGATATCCTGATATATCAGATGTTCACATTTCTATTCCTAACAGTACCAAAATTACAATGGTTGGGGGTCGCCATAACATTAGTAAGGTTGAGAACCACTGGTCTAGAAGAACATCTAGCATGGACAGACAGCATTTATCATTTTGGCTCTGCTCTTATATATAGGTCTATATATGTGGTGCTCACATAAAGGGGAGCAGGGCTGAGTGGGGCAGATCCCGAGGAAAGGGAGAGGTGGCAGTTTTCCCTGGAGGATCTGAATGGTCTCCAGATTTGCTGAATCCAAATTTGATGGCATCCCTGCAATGACACAATCCAATGCTGGCTGCAGATATGATACAGATGCATGTTTTAATTCATGACAACAGGAATGCAGGTTCTTTTGCTCTTAGTACTTCCTGGTCATTTTAAACAGGTCTCTCTCTCTCTCTCTCTCTCTCTCTCTCTCTCTCTCTCTCTCTCTCTCTCTCAAATTTATAAATTGCCCAGAAGGTAATGGTTTTGTTTATCTACTAGAAAAAAATTTTCCCAGTCTACTTATAGCCAGTGATACTATATTCTCAGAAATCACTTTTTATAATTTTATACTTTATAATTTTTTTTTACCTAACCCTAAGAGATTATTTGCTCTGATTTTGTTGTCTTTGGTCAAGGTCATAATTTAATATAGTCTTCTGCAATCTTTCCTGTTTTCCGACACTGAAACATGGTGTGCAATCTGGGTTTTAATCTCATATAGCTTGTTTGCCATATTAATGTATGGCTGATTCCATTGTTTTGTTGAATAAAGATTGTCTGGCATATAAAATAGGAATTAAGCAAATCCTTGTTCAAACTGAGCAAGAACTACCGAGAACTGATATTCCTTCAAGGAATATATGTATCTGCATCAAAATATCTGAATAGAATGGGAATTTAACTGAGTTTTGTCCCCAGAAATAGCAAAGTAATGACAGAACTATCTTACAAAACTCATCAGATGTTCCCAAAGTCTAAAGCCCTGTCTGTGGACTGCATTACCAGCCTGTGCTCCAGTCTAAGGCTGCATGCTGCTTTTTTACTCTTGATTTCTAACGCCCATAGCCACCTGGAGCCCTAAGGTAATCTCACTCCTACTTAAGCATGGTCTAGGTTACCAGTTAGGATAACTGGCGCTCATCGTGGTCCAGCTCCAGGGTGGGGCTTCAGCAGTCCAGCTGTCTGAATCCAAGGCCAGTGACGTGGTGGTAGATGAGCTGTGTTGGATGGGGGTCGAACATTGACCTGTTGGCGCTGGTTTCAGGTTTGACTTGAAGACACTCCCGGTTGACTTTGTTGAGTGTTTGATGAGGTTCTTGCCCACTGAGAATGAGGTGAAAGTGCTTCGGCTCTATGAGAGAGAGAGAAAGCCCGTGGAGAACTTGTCCGACGAAGACCGCTTCATGATGCAGTTCAGTAAGATTGAGCGGCTCATGCAGAAGATGACCATCATGGCCTTCATTGGGAACTTTGCAGAGAGCATCCAGATGCTGACTCCTGTGAGTGGACCAGGACGGGGGTACAAGAAGATTGTCATTCATTTGTGTACATCTCTATGAATTATGCTCGATCTAGTGTGGATTCTAATGTGTCCTTCGAGAACTTGAGAGATTACATTTGGGTTTTAGCTCCCATTTTCACAGTGTGAATCCAAATCTCTATATGTGACCATTCTCCTGCAAAATACCGTTTTCGTGTTTAGAAGAATCCTCTGCTTTTCAGATTAGTACAGAGTACTCTACAACCACAGTTCCTTGTTGGCAAGACTAGAAGTGTGCTTCTCATTTCTAAAAACAGCCCTGTATCCTTAGAGAGCAGCAGGCTCAGGAGATTCCTGAGAGCACTGACTTTACCCAGGATGTTTCTTCTTTGGGCTTTCCTGAAGTAGATTGTGGGGATGTAAGAAATAAACATGAGTCAGCCATCTCTTTCCTCGTCTTAGTCTGGCAGAAACTTAGGGATGTCAGAAACATCAGTTTGTCCTTGGTTCTGTTTCTCAAAAAAAAAAAAAAAAATTCTTAATCATTGCTTACAGTAGCATATTTGTTCAGAATGTGTTTTGAGAACTTGTAGAGAACATTATATTTCTGCTCTTCCACCACACCCCACTCTTTGCATTCTTGGGCATCTCTAGTGATTTAGAAGTCTAAATTGTGTGTGATTAGAGGTGGCGTGCTGGGAATTCCTGCCTTGACATCTTACCTGGCTTCTGGGTTGGCTGCAGACCATGGGTTCCCGCTTTCCTTGTCACTGTGAGTAGCGTCTCAGACGAGCATATGTAATGCTAGGGTTACCTAAGGTACAGTTAGTCCTTAGCTTAAGGTCTAGCTTCCAATTAGTTTGCCATTCTTAACAGTCTCCTCCCTGTTTTTCCTTCTTCTGATTGGAATCCAGCAACTTCACGCAATTATAGCAGCATCTGTTTCTATCAAGTCATCTCAAAAGCTCAAGAAAATTCTGGAGGCAAGTGCAGTTTTCCTGTTATGTTCATGGAGAGTCGACTTGGCCTGTACCTGGGATGCTTTCCTAACCGACACTTCTTTTCTCTCTTGCTTTTCCAGATCATCTTGGCCCTTGGAAACTATATGAATAGCAGCAAACGAGGAGCGGTTTATGGATTCAAACTGCAGAGTTTAGATCTGGTGTGTGAACTAAAGGGATATGGACGGGACATACAGCTGCAGAGGCTGAGATGTGGGGGGAGGTCTATTCTCAGGGCTAGGGTGGGGGGTTGGAGGAGGATTCTCTTAGTGCAGGAAGGTGAGCTGGTATAAATTTTCTGAAACACTATTTGACAGGAAGGATCAGATACTCACAGCCTTTCACTCAGTATCCCCTTATCCATGATTCTTTCCTCAAGAGACTGAATTATGAATACTGCATTCTATAGCAATAATCTCAAGTTCCAGTATGATGGAAAACGACTTAAGATAACAGTTACTACAGGGAACTATTTAGTTTTTTAAATACCTGGGAAGACTTCAGACAAATAGATATTTTTGTTTAGAAAATTATAGTTGCACATATATTTAATTTCTTTTTTCTGTATGGACAAAGTGCAGTCCTTTGTAAAGTCATCTTCCACGACATTTTCTTCAGACTGTGCAGATCTATTGTGGCTTCCAAGTCAAGGAAGACATGGTTAATTGATAGTGTCATGTCAGTACTGATTTAATGATTTAATACCCCCCATCATAATCTGATCAATGTGTGGGATTTGTCCCAGGACCTTCTAGGATACCAAAACATCTCAGATACTCAAGTCCTTTCTATAAAATAGTGTAATGTATGGCTTTAACCTAAGCATGTCCCCCTACCTTTTAAATGATACTGAGCTTATTGATAATGCCTAGTGCTCTGATTGCAGGCAGTTGTTTCACGGTATTATGTATCAAATAGTTACAAGAAACAAAAATCAAATCAGTGCAGAGGAAGGTCTTTCCTTAACATTTTCTCTCTGAGGTTGGTAAGGTCACAGATTCAGAATACCCAGACACAGAGCCAGCTGTCTCTCTTTGGGTCCTCAGAGCTGGGGAAGGAGGGTGGAGCCACCGACACACCACAGCTGCTGGCTCCACCGTTCATCTCTGTTCTGCTTCTTCATGTCCGGAAGCAGTAACACCTGGACGAGTCTTTTCCCACTGAGCGAAGGGAGGCAGATGGATGGCGGATGCAGGGCTTTGGAGAATTCTTGGAAGAAAGTTGAAAATCTGAAGTATTCCTAGCTCAGTCTACCTTGGCACCTAGCACATACTTGGCTGGGACATTCGCAGGCTGTTTGAGCACTAAATCCATTGAATCTTGAGGCTCCTCTGGGAATGTTTTTTGCAGTTTTGCTTGGTTATTTACTATGGTCACCTGCACCTTGCTCTCTCACCTAACCCATGTCTCCTTTTGTTTCCAGCTCTTGGACACAAAATCAACAGACCGGAAACAAACGCTGTTGCACTACATATCAAACGTGGTAAAAGAAAAGTATCAGCAAGTTACTCTGTTTTATAACGAGCTTCATTATGTGGAAAAGGCTGCTGCAGGTACTTTTAATTTCAGCTGTCAGTGTTACCTTGAGATGTTTAAGATCATAGTTATGAGGGAGTCAGTCCCTGATAAAACGCTTCAGTCCCCACTGCAGGAAGCAGGGTCAGTATGGCAGCCCTCCAAGGCTGGAATGTGTTGTGAGGGTGCCACCCACTCCCGCGCAGGTGAATGTAGGCCAGAAGGTAATTTGTCAGCGTCTTCTCTCTAAAGACCCTGGTCTTTGAGATATGCCTTACCCATTGCCTGCCCATCACTCTTTCTGTTTCCTTGCTATTGGATAAGATACGATGGTGAGCTATAGAGTCTGAACTGCAGGAAGAAATGGTTTTGTGGCTACAAACAGGCTGGAATAGACAAGACACATCATGGGCTTACTTAGGTGGCTAGCAGAATGGAATGGGTTTCCTTTGCCTAAATCAAGGTTATTAAGTATAATCTCAATTAAGAAAACCAAATAGCAAGACTACCTTCTTAAGTAGCAGCACAGATGGTTTGACCAGGAAATTTTCCTTTGAAATTAAAAGCCTGTGGGGGGTAAAAAAAATACAGAGACTGATATGCCCACTGGATGAATTGGTGTCCATGGTGCCCAGGCTGATTGACTGCTCCTTTGTTTATGAGGAGTTTTGAGTATGTTCTCTGTAGTTGGTACTGTCAGAAGTATTAGGGGTCAGAAGTATTAGAAGCCCTGGGAATAAAGCAGTACAGGTCTAATAAGGGAAGAACATACCCCATTGATTTGTAATCCATCCCTGAGCAGAGATGAATAACAAGCAAAACAAAACTTGGACCAACTTCTCTGGGGAGGGTGGCTCATAAGAGTCCAGGAGTGTGCCCGCTCTGGGTGGTAGCACTATTGCAAAGTTCACCCCAAATTCTTTGACGCAAGAAAGGCTTAACAAAAAGCTAAGGTTGCCTTAGTTCTTAGTGGGCTATACAACTGAAGTTCAGCCGGTAGAATTCTGCCCTCTGCTGGAAAGTTACAGGAGTGCAGTAGCATCCAGAATAAGTAAGAGGCTTGTTGGGCTTGTTTGAATCTACAACTAAACCAATAGGCTGGATGCAGCGTGGAACCTTGGTCTCCAGGGCAAAAAAGTGGACGCTGGGATTGTTTTCCCATCCCGTCTGCTGTCTCTGAACCATGTGACTCATGGCAGACCACAGAACCTCTTCATGTTGCCTTTCCTCATTGGCAAAGTATGTTACTAGAAGAGTAGGATTAGTGCCTATGAAGAATTTATTGTAGTATTTGATAGTGGCGTTTCATGAATTATTGATATTAAAGGTTATCTGTGACTCAAGGTGGGAATTAGCTGTAAGGGTCCCGAGTAAAACAGAGTCCCGAGAACTTGGCTTAGCAGTTGAACTGCCTCTCCTGATGCGATGTTTTCTCTCCATCAGTCTCCCTGGAAAATGTCCTGCTGGATGTCAGGGAGCTGCAGAGAGGAATGGATCTGACCAAGAGGGAGTACACCATGCATGACCACAACACGCTACTGAAAGAGTTCATTCTTCACAACGAGGGCAAGCTGAAGAAGCTGCAGGACGATGCTAAGATTGCTCAGGTAGCTCATGAGAGTGAACCCCTTCAGTCTGAGGCATAGGCTCTGGGCTGGGAGAATAATGTTACTAGGTCAATTTCTTACGTAGCTACGTAGCTACTGTTCAGTTTTCCCGTTGTCTTTGAAAGTACCTTTTCCAAGAGCACCCTTTTGTGCTATTCTGTAGAATCCCTGTTTGTCCCTTCTCTTGTGTTCCCAAATTCCTTCCAGCGTAGATCTGTTTGCACTCAGTTCTGTAACATCAGGCCTGGGCTCCCAAAGAAAGATCCCTGGAGTATAAGGTTCTGTAGGTCTTAGACTTCATACTGTTCTATCACCCCAGGACCTCTGATATATGAGCAAGCATAGAAGAGAGTACAGTTCGTGTTAGCAAAGAGAAGGAGGTGGTGTGTGGGGAACCGGAGGTAGATCATGATGGATCTGGGCGCTGCGGTAGATCACAGAAGACCCTGTCCTTTTCTGTGAGGATACTGCAAGGAGTATGAACCAAAGCTTTGGGATTTAGAGCCAGAGTTGCTTCCAAGATCCTTCCTGCCCTTGTGGTTTAAGGAGTTGAGTCTTGACCATAGGAAACTCATAAAAGAAATAGCTCTTTGTGTGTGCGTGTGTGTAGTGTGGGGGAGTTAATGGACTTAGGGAAGAATCAGAATTTCCTTAGAGATGAGTTTCTATGTCCAACAGTTATACTTTCCTGATTGCCTTTAGTGAAGTATTACAGGTAATGTTTTCTGTGCCCACGGGGCACAGACTCCAAGGCAAGCATCTTTGTTTTACTTATCTACCCCAGAGCTTCTAATCCTGGTAGCAGAACTAATGTCTTGATTCAAGGAAAATGTGTTTCTTCCCAGGATGCCTTTGATGATGTGGTGAAGTATTTTGGGGAAAACCCCAAGACAACACCACCCTCTGTGTTCTTCCCTGTCTTTGTTCGGTTTGTGAAAGCTTACAAGGTAAGTTGGAGAGCACCCATAGCCCTGCCCACTTTCCCAGTAGGTATCCTCCTCCAGAAATGTTTGTAGCCTGGCTCCTCTGCAGAGGCCTCTTTGGCCCTGGGCTGCAGATCTGGGTGGTCACTCTGGTCCTGCTGAGGCTGAGAGCTTTTAGGGCCCTTATCCCATGATGGTCCATTTTTCCATGAAGCCATGTCTGGTTCTCAGCAAAAAAGACAAGGCAACTGGCTATCTACTTGGGGCAGGGGAGATGCCCCATTCACCCATGTTGCCCAGGATTGACTGTTGACCCATACAGACAAGGTGAAGGGCATAGAGAATTCAAACAACTTCTATATGAACCAGGGCATGTCAGTAGGACATGCTGTAACTAAAGTCAGGGAGATCCTATGTGCTGTTTATAGACCTGATTTGAGTGCTGGGGTTTCTTAGACTAGCATTCAATATTATGGAGTAAAAGATGGTGCTATACAGGACTTCGGCTTTGGCTTTTTTTTTTAAATCTGGACCCATTTTCGGACATGATGTTGGGAAAATCACGTGACTAGAAAAATTGTTTCCCATGATTTTCCCTTTTGGGAAAGAATGGCAAGGAAGACTTTAGAAACTCACCACTTAGGAAGCATTGTGGTTTTTTAGTACCTGTGGGTTTGGTTTCAGCAGCGTGGTGATGCCTACTTCCGATGATATTTAGTTCCCTCACATAAAATGATGCAGGGCTATTTGCATGTAACCTGTGCATATCTTCCTGTATATTTTAAGTCTCTAAATTAGTTGTAATATATGCACCAAGTGTATTAGTTTCTTTTCTATTGCTGTGATAAAACACCATGACCAAGGCAACTTATAAAAGAGTTTAATTGGTCTTACCGTTCCAGAGTTTCTGATGGCAGAGAGAAGGCATGGTGGCAGGAGGCTCAAGCACCAGCTGAGAACTCCTATCTGGATACACAAACCAATAGGCAGAGAGCACACTGGGAATGATCCTTAGAAACCTCAAAGCCCAGTGACATACCTCCTCCAACAAGGCCACATCTCCCAATCCTTCCTATGTTGGTTTGAATAACAGCCCCCATGGGCTCGTGTATTTCTATGCTTGGTCGCCAATTGATTAAGCTGTCAGGAAAAAGCTAGGAGGTGGGGCCTTGATGGCGGAAGTGTGTCTATATGGGCTGGCCTTGAGGTTTCAAAAGCCCACACTAGGCCCAGATTTTCTTTCTCTCTCTGCTTCTGCTTCAGGATAAAAAGGCCTCAAACACGACTCTGACATTTGTCTGTGTGCTGCCATTTTCCTCACCATAAGGAAACTGGACTAAACCTCTGAAAGTCCCCAATTAAATGCTTTCTTTTATGAGTTGCCTTGGTCATAGTGTCTCTTCACAGCAACCAAACAATAAACTCTGAATGTGGAACCCAGATATTGAGAATAGTCCCTATTCCCTGGAGTTCTCTGTGTTTAACACTGGTTATGTTGGTAGGATTAAGAAAAATATTTCAAAGAAAGGATTTGAGCAGTTTATGTATACCTTTGTGAAAAAAAAAAACCTATGGGAGATGTGAGAAGTATTTTTGTAAAATGAGTGGAGGCTAATTAATGGCTTTGGAGATCCTCCACCCCCAGGCCTATCACTCTAAGATTATTTTGTTCCTTCCTTTAATCATGGTCAGTCTGGTAGCTGATAATGTAAGGAAAGTCTCCTTAGCATAAGGATGCACAAGGCATGGGATGGGAGGAAGGCCATTGCCCTCCAGGGGCTGTTAACTGGTACTCTGTGGTCCCCTGGGGGTCTGGCCATACTGAAGAGCTGCAGAGATGTCCCTGGAGGCTCCTGTGAGGTGTTATAAACACATTTCTTCAGATAGAAATTTCTAAGCCTAAGGTCGGAAGAGAAATAGTATGTAAAAATTATAAAACATGGGAAGTGCTGGGATTGCTCTCAAAGGCTTCATTTGGGACATGTATGGAACAAGGCGAAAAGAAGCTGCTCTGTCCTTAGTGATCTGTGGGATGTTGTGGTCAAGCTTGTTTACACGTGTGCTCCTCTGCCTTACAGTTTCTCCTTGCAATCTCCTAGCTGCTGAGCTAAGGATGGAAAGTCATGTTACAGAATGCTTTCCTTGCTCTACAGACACTGAACAACATTCTCGCCTGGTGCTCACCATGGTGCAACTATGGAAAATTCAGTGAGACTGGGAAGTTAACACTGCCCTTTTCCCCCCTTCCTATGAGCCAAAAGGAAGCATAACAGACAGACAGACAGAAACACACACACACACACACACACACACACACACACGTCAAAGAATAGATAAGACTTTGTTTTAAAAGAGAAATAGACATCAAAATGCAAATCTTACTGATAGAATGGAACTTGTCAATTATACTCGATCCCTAAACGAAACAGATGACCTTTCTGTCAGTTTATAGCTCAACAGAAGTCTTTTGGGCAGGAAGACCTCAAGAGAGCTGAATCCATTCTCTCTCCCCTTCACATCGGCCATTCTGACTCATCTGGAGAGTTGTAGTGAGAAGCCAAGAATCCCATTGTGGTATGGCCCTTATGGGAGATAAGTCCAGCAAAAAATAGACCAGTCTTGGATCCTTCTTTTAGGGAAGCTGTTACTAAGTAGGCAGATTCTAGAAGAAATTGAGACTCACTTGAAAATCATTGAATGCCGTGTCAGAGGGATAAGGCTCAGAAACTATTTGTACAGGACAGGGAACATCAAGAAAGTTCTTCTAGTTGAGGTACAGCTCAGCTGTCAGTCTGAAGACTTGTCATATGCAGACAGTGAGACACAGAATTGGAGTGGAATGAAGGATCTCTCTGTTCCCAAAGCACCATGGATTGTTCAAATGGCTTTAAGAAACCTTAACTGTCATTATTTCCATTTTTGTGATTTTTAGTCTCTATTTTAAATTTGTATTTCCCCAGCAAGCAGAAGATGAAAATGAGCTGAGGAAAAAGCAGGAACAAGCTCTCATGGAGAAACTGTTGGAGCAAGAAGCCTTGATGGAACAGCAGGACCCAAAGGTAAGAAGTGTCTGCTTCTAAGATGAGCCTGAATGAAGCAAAAGTAGAGAGGGCTGTGATGAGTTCGCCTCTCTAAAATCCTGATCACCGCTTTCTACTGGCATGTAGAAATTTTTTTCTTTTGTTACTTTGTTCAACTACTTCTGGAATGAAAGGGGTATCTTTGAACCATCTCCAAGTTTATAGAGATCAAGAATTTAGTTATAGGGGCTGGAGAGATGGCTCAGTGGTTAAGAGCATAGGCTGCTCTTCCAGAGGTCCTGAGTTCAATTCCCAGCATCCACATGGTGGCTCACAACTATCTGTAATGAGATCTGGCGCCCTCTTCTGGTGTGTGGGCATACATAGAGGCAGAATGTTGTATACATAATAAATAAATCTTAAAAAAACAAAAAAACAAAAAACAGAATTTAGTTATATATTCAGAGAAGCCATACAAGATTATCTGATAATCAGGGTTTTAAATCAGGAAATGCTCCATGGTGTCCATGGGTACTGACCTTTATTAATGCCGTCTTTGCTAGGAGCATTGGAAGGACCTTTATTAATGCCGTCTTTGCTAGGAGCATTGGAAGGAAGTATTCCATAAAGGAAGGCAGGTTTTTGCCGCCAAGTTTGAGAAGTCTGTGACTATTATCAGCTATCTCTGTGGCCACAGAACCTAGCCTACGTCAAACCAAGGAGAGAACTCAGGCAATAAAAAACTTGGCTTACATGCATCAGGACCTGAGTTTTATCCCTAACACTGATATATAAATGGATGCCTGTAATTCCAAAGCTATTGGTGTTCAATATAAAACTGAAGTCTAGATGGGTATTGGAGTGTCATCAGTCTGCTTTTCTTCTCAGTCTCCTTCCCATAAATCAAAGAGGCAGCAGCAAGAGTTAATTGCGGAATTAAGAAGGCGACAAGTTAAAGATAACCGACATGTATATGAGGGAAAAGATGGCGCCATTGAAGACATTATCACAGGTAAAGGGTATTTCGTCTTTGTGGTCTGTAGTGATTACACTGCTCACATAAGTAGAGCCACATACAAAGACTGTAGCTCCTTTTGTTCACAGTTGGCAAGCTCTTTAGTTGGGTTAACGAGGTTTAGATGTAAATTAGAGTTTGATATACATTTTTGTCCAACACTCTGAACAATCTTGGTGCTTCTGTACCTGTGGGACCCATAAGTCATCTTCCGTAACAGATTCCCACTGGCTTTGGTTTGACATCCTTTGCTATTTTCCACCTTGTGGCCAGTTCCATGTGCTTGACTAATAGGAATACTGTAGGAGAATCCATTCTCTGTACCAGCAGGCAATGTAGGTTTTTTTATTTTTTATTTTTTGGCATGTTCATTAAAAACCTGTTTACTAATTTAAAGTAACAAGGCTAAAAGGAAGTTGTATTCTTGTTTGGATGTATCCATGGGGTTCTAGCTCAGAACTGAGGACTGCTCTCAGCTAATCTAGTTTGAGTTTTTTTCTAGCTTCATGTTTTCTCTTTGAATCAGTTCTCCAGGGTTTCATACAGCCTCTTACTGACCAGCATACTTAGGCCACTGGCCTGCTTAGCAGTGGCAGTAAGTGATTTCTCTTCAGTTTCATTTGCACATGAATGCTGTTTATCAGCTAAGATACTTAAAGCATTTTGCTCATATGGTAAGGTTTAAAAATATGTTAAGGTGTAGACAGTCATATGATATATGTCCAGGTGTTCCTCAACACCTCGACAGTAAACTGCGACTGATCAGTCTTGTTGCATGTACATGCTATCTATCCTTAGGATACAATTGCTGGGTCTTTTTCAGGCATTTCCCATAACTTTAACTTCATTTGGAAAATTACACCTTTTAAAAACAAAGCCAAAATATAACCACATTGCATTTTAAGCATAACTAAACAATTTCTTACTATTAAATGTATTTCCCAAATTCTAGTTTTTCAGAAATATAATCCCTTGAATTTTCTCTCAGCTTACTCAGCATTGTGAACAGGCATGTCAAGTTTCTAAAAACCAACTACAGAATTTTTGTTGTTGTTTTTTCGAGACAGGGTTTTTCTGTCTAACAGTCTGACTGTCCTGGAACTAGCTCTTGTAGACCAGGCAGGCCTCAAACTCACAGAGATCCGAGTGCTGGGATTAAAGGCGTGTGCCACCACCGCCCAGCTAAACCACAGAATTTTGACCATCTTTACATAGGGAAATCAAGTAAATATGTAGATTAGATTTTTAAAGCAATAAAGAATTCCTTGCCTGTTATTAAAGCACATGAGTGACTAGTAGAAATGGGAGTCTGTTCTCAGTGTGCATACACAGGTATTTGTGTCAGCATGCCGTACTCAGTCGCTTGCCGAATACCCCTTGTAGGGCATCCCTGCCTTCTTTGCAATGGGGGAAGCTCTACAAGAGTAGGAGTGGAGGGCTGGAGAGATGGCTCAGAGGTTAAGAACACTGACTGTTCTTCCAGAGGTCCTGAGTTCAATTCCCAGCAACCACATGGTGGCTCACAGCCATCTATAATGAGATCTGGTGCCCTCTTCTGGCCTGTAGGCAGACATGGAAACTAACACTGCATACAAAATAAATAAATAAATATATAAAAAAAAGAGTAGGAGTGGATGTCCAATCAAGGTAAATACCTGAGTGCCACTGCAAGCTTAACTGAGACTAGGGAAGCATCCAGCTTTACATAGTGAGAACTCAGGGCACAGGCTGGCTATAGTGTGGCATGCCTGCAATCACAGTACTTAGGGGGCTGGAGGAAGGAAGATTAGGAGGCCAAGGCCATCCTTGACTAGAATGAGTTTCAAACCCTGCCTCTAGAACAAAAAGAACCAAAATGTCCCCCACCTTACCTAAAAACGAGCCACATATCTGGTATTTGTCTGTATCCCAGGAGAGTTTTGCCTTGGAACATTTTTCACTTCCTGCTTCCTCACCCTTCAGGTTCCAGATTTCCTTCTAGACTTTAGTGAACTGGAATACATACTGCCTTCTCGCTTCTCTTTCCTCTCACACTAACTGTGTACTAATGTGACAGACCCTGGCTTTTTACTCTCATTTCTTGTCTGGCTGTTATTCTCAATGCAGTGCTGAAGACTGTGCCCTTTACTGCTCGCACCGCCAAGCGTGGGTCTCGGTTTTTCTGCGAACCTGTTCTCACTGAGGAATACCATTACTAAACTGTTGGTCTTTGTCAACTGATGCTATTAAAAGGTTGCTATAGATTTTTTTTTTTAAACCTTTTATTCCACCCCAAGCCCCTGTGTCTTAGGACCAACCAAATGCTAGCATGGAATGCCACCGTCTTCATTTTACATATGTGTTGTCTTCACGCTGCACGGTTTGTGTTTGTCATTACTCAACACTCACTGCCACTTGCAGTATATGTATATACTTCATTCTTGCAATGATATGGATGTGAGTGACAGTTAATAGAACCACTTGTTGGGGTTAATATTTGGAATGCAAAATGACAAGCAGTAACTACCTAGGTCAGTGTTTACTGAGTATTTACTATGCCCTAACAAGCTTACAGACACCACAACGCTTATGCTGAGCTAACATGGTAATGAAATATTCCATAAAGAAGTGGTCAGAAAAGTGAGAGGCAGGGAACAATGAGATGGCTTCATGAGTTATGATGCCTGCCAAAGCCTGACTGCTAAGACTGAGCCCCAATACACACATGATGAAAGAAAACCAATTCTGGCAAATTGTCCACTGACCTCCATACCTGAACCATGGCATGTATTGCTCCCCCCACCCTAAGATAATCAAATCATTCATACTATGCATGAAAACGAAAAAGGTTCTAAAGCTACATTTATGTAGCTTCAAATTAGGCCTTTCTCGGGTGTTTTATATAATCCTAGGTATGCTGTAATTAGCTTTATGATGGGGAGCCTTTCAGCATAAAATCTTCTAAACACTGACATCAGCAATTCACAACCTAACAACTCTGACCTGGGCAGGTGGCCTCTATTCACTGTCATGTCCTACTGCAGCTATCTGCAACAGTTCTATATTGCAGCAGATGCAAGGCAGGAGGTATAAGCAAAGAGTAAATAGCTCCCTACCATCTTTCTCGTATCCCTTCATTGGTAACTCTGTTCCATGTCAAATCAGAGTACTTTTTTGTGATGAGGCCGCAGCTAGAGTGGCGGCAGAGAGAGAGAGCACACGCACTATTAGAAAACTTGTCATTGCACTTGAAAATGAGAAAGGTGTAAGATTTGTCCAAGTAATTTCCTGAGCTTAGTGTTTACATTTAAAAAGAAGCAAAGATATGTCTATGCGTAGTTGCTTACACAGTACCATTGTCAATAGTCATTGTCTTCTGTGCTGAGATTGACATGGAACTGGGTGTTTTGTGAATTTGCTAGATGTGCTTGTTTTTGAATCAAAAGATGTCACTGTCGTTGCCTTGCTCTCTCCAGTGTACTTACCCACCAGTGCTAATTAACAAACCAAACTGTCATCTGCTTGGCTGTTTGCTGCTGGACTATTTATCTTTCTGGAGCCAATCTTCAAAGCAGCTTGAAACTAGGTGGTCAGGGCTGGGGAGAAAGACACTCATTCTTCCCTTGTTTTACCTAACACAACCTGTAGTAAAACCCATGCCCTCTGTTAGCTAACATGCCCAGCAATGTTAGACACTAAGTTGAGTTGCTTTCTGTTTTCATCCCATTTTTGCTTAACCATCATTTTGTGTTTTTTGTTTTCTGTTTAGCCTTAAAGAAGAATAATATCACTAAATTTCCAAATGTTCACTCGAGGGTAAGGATTTCTTCTAGCACACCGGTGGTGGAGGATACACAGAGCTGGCAAGCATCACTTTTTACTTAGCTTCCTCCTTTCTATATGCAGTTCAATGGTTTTTATTTATGGTTAAGGGTAATACTGGTGAGACTCTGACCAGTCTTTGTGCCTCACATTAATATTGTGTGGCTTTCTCATTCTTTTGTGATGGCTTGGCAAAATAGTTGATTGGTCTTAAAGTTAGTCAGTATTTCTAGTTTTATCTGAATGGGTACAGTGGGGGCTGTTGGCCAGGGAAGATGATCTACAGATTTTGAAAGATTAGGAATTTTACAAACAATTGATCTGAGGATCCCCAAACCACAGGGCCTTGAAAGGTCTAGAATGTATTGGTTAGAGTGAAAGGGAATAGGGGAAGGGCCACAATCTGCAGTGACTTAAGAGTTAGAAGTTAACAAGCCTGTTGGGGACAAACCCAAGAGGATAGGTCTGTCCCAATCATTTTTGCCTTGTAGAAATGTTTACATATTGGTTTCTATGTAAACCATTAAGATTTTTTAAAGGTTATTTTAAAAGGTTGATAAGTATAGAATGTGGTCTAGTGTGTCTACAATGTTAATTCTCCCTTTAATTATTAAAAACCTGCTTTTTTGTTTTGTCATGTCTTCACTTCATCAAAGGCTACATGCTAGACTAGCTTTATTCATGAAAGCATGCCTTCATACTAAGAGTGCTTACCGAAAATTCATGTTACTTCATTTCATCCCACTAAAGCCCTGTCTCTTTCAATCAGAATGCACTAGCTTCATTTACTCCTTCATAGCTATCTTTTTAAATGTCATGCATTCTGCCTTGCATTAGCAAAAGACTCGGTCTAGGGCCCATTTTCCCTGTTGATTGGAGCACAAACATAATAGGTGGCAGGAAAGACTAATAAGGGAGTGAGATATTATTTTAATTCATAAAAACCTGTTCTCATTACCAAGCAAACAATGGAACCCGTTTCTGCTGTTCTTCCTGGCATATTTGTTAAAACTACAAATTTAAACCAGTCTGATTTGTGAGTTTTATATTAGTTATTGCAAACATTCTTGATATTTAAGGTCCTCATGAAGGTTGAGTAGTTGCTTCTGATCTCAGAAACACTTCAACCAGCTGAGATATTGACCATGCTAGAAAATCTCTAAATCTCAGAATCCTACCAGTATTACATCTTATTTAAACTGTAAATACTAAAGGCAAATGTCTTTGGTTTGAAGGGCCCATTAGTTGACTCTCCTCAAGCTGCTTTGACTGGCTGCCAACTGGCTTTGTCTTGCTAAGACATATTTGAAGCTGCTGTTCTTTCATTGGCATTTTCCTCTTTACAGATCTTAGAAACCAACCATACAGACGAGCCGATGCGGTGAGACGAAGTGTGAGGCGGCGCTTTGATGATCAGAACCTGCGTTCCATTAATGGTGCAGAAATAACAATGTGACCCCAAGAATAGCCTTCATAGAGGGTGTACATGAAACTGCTGATGTGAACTTTATGTGCTACCATTTAGCTGCAGCCTTCAATCCAGCTGAAATTTCCTTAAGGGCTCAGATTTAGTAAACACATAGGAATTTCCTTTTAACCCCTGTTAACAAGTGCCTAAAATTGGAAATAACTTGCTCAGATTACTCAAAGCAATAGAATTTGACTTAAATCTTTTTACATCAGCATGTTACTGTTTTTTAACCAAAATGTAAATTTCATATTAAATTCATTATTTGCTATTGTGATTGTTCCTTATGACCCACCCTGGTTTCTTGGTAATTTGTAAATAACAGGGATGTGTCTGCTATGGGCTTCCTTTGCTGAGAAGTCTAAGAAATTGTGTGCTCGAGCCATACTCATCAACTGTATTTTTAAGGACTTGTAACACGGGAGAAGGAAACTGTCACAGGATAATGTCCTATCATTTGGCCCAGCAAAGTACAAACCGGATGCAACTGCAGTGTTACTAGAAGTCTGTCTTGTCTCGTGTTGTTTCTGTGCAAGGGTACCATGCACAATGGCATTCACTTGTATGACTGCAAGATGGCATAAACATTGTATAAGACTTAATTGCAGAAACTGTTCTTGAGCTAGAGGCAGCTTTTAGTAACACAAATATATTTATTAAGTAGCACTAAAATTACCATTATGGGTCAATCCTTAAAATAGAAATTGGTGCCTTGTTAGTCAGGGAGAATTTACCACAAGCTCTAAGCATTCAAGATTACATATGTTAGTGTAATGTTTGAACCTGGCCTTATTCTCTTCTGACAATCGAAGGGTCTTTTCTCTTTTTGTAAACTCAATACAGCTGTATTGAGTTTTCAAGGCTGAACTGCTTTGTGTATTTCTCACATATGAGAATTTCCAATTAGACTGTAGAAAATTCACATTAAGTTTAAATTATACTGATAGGGTTAAGTGGTTAAGTCACTTATTTTTACTTCCTCACTGGCAAGGCATTTTGATCCATTCCAAAGTCAAAGACTGGACTGAAGCTAAATTTGTACTATCCCATAATACATATTCTGCTTCTGGCTTACCTTGTTGGTACATCAGTATATTAATTGTAAAAATTATTGTATAGTATTTAACCACTGAATTTCTTGTGTTCATGTGAACCCCTTGGTGAAAGTCCCCTTTTTCATGGATGTGTAGTTATATCTTTTAAAATGTACAGATATTTTGCTATAAGATTGGTGCAGTTTTTTATGGTTTTTACACTTCTCTTTAATTCCTACCTAAGCCCCTGGGTAATATTGTAAATATTGTTTAAAAATGCTCATCAGACTATGCTACACAATCTGAATGTTACTTTTAACTTATAGTTTTTTTTAAATATATATATATATATTTAACTACAAGGACATTTTAAGAGTCAGCTACCACATTTCACAGTAGTATGCCTATTTACAGACCCCTTTAAACTGTCACCACCTGGCACATTCATAAATGTATAGTTTTAAAAGAACATGCCAAAATTGTTGTCTTTTTGTTGAGTCAACATTCATTTTGATGAGTATTAATTTGATCATAAGAATATTGGACATTTTATCAAATAAATCAGCTGTTTTCCAAAGGTGTGCATTTGCTTAAAAATTGATCATTTCCCAGTGCAAAATGGACAGTAATGTTGGCATATTCTTTTGTCTATTAATGGTCCTGCTTCTTAGCAATATTAGAAATGTTTTATGAAAGCAATTCATGTTACTTTTCTGGTCTTTTCATGCCATTTGAGCAAATAAACTATTTACACTACTATTCTGTCATATGCAGTAATCCTTGAATTGTGTTTTTTGACTTTTTTGATAGACTTTAATCTTTAAAAACTGATTGTTTTATATTTAGAAAAATTACTCCTTCGTATGCTTTATTACGTTGTACATCCAGGCTGAGAACATGAGCCTCTCATACAGTTTCCCACATGCTGTGGTCAAAGGACTGTGGGATACTGTTAATATTTTTAAAATATCTTAACCATTCCATACATTTAGAATGTTAACACATCTTAACTATGGCAGTAATGTTCAAAGAAAGATTTGGTTAGATTTAGAGCATTTTGTTATTAGTGGTTTTTGTTGGGGATGTAACCAAGGCCCACATGTTAGGCAAACGCTCTACTTCTAACTAACTCAGAATTAAGTATGCTTTCACCCAGTGTTCATGAATAAACACACACAAATCAATGTAATGCCATGACCCATTTGAGTCAATTTCTACTGGACACAAATGTAACCAAGTATCTGGTTGCTAACTTTGCTTTTGGTGTTCAACATACATTTTGTAAAATTGGGTAATTCCTGCAGAATTAGCAACATTTGCAATAGCAGATGAATACTTTTAGAATGCTACTCTATTCAGTATATGATAAAATTCTGTTCTGTTTTGGGTCTTGTCTTCCCCCCAAGACAGGGTTTCTCTGTGTAGATCTCGCTGTCCTGGGACTTGCTTTGTAGACCAGGTTGACCTCAAACTTGGGAGATCTACCTGGCTCTGCCTCCTGAGTGCAGGGATTAAAGGTGTGGGCCACCACACCTGGCTTTCACTCTAGTTTTTATTAGATATACAAATGTAAAATACAGGATTCATTTCCCATCTCTTTAAAGTTGTTGGAATCCATTTTCACGATGTGAAGATTTAAAGAAAGACTTGAAGAAAGAACCAGCATGAGGTTGTGTTGATAGATTTTTGGGGAGAGTAAGGTTTAACTTTTGATGTAAAGTGAGTATTGCACTAAGAGTTGTGGGCACTTCAACCCACAGCAAAGAACTGCTATGGGCAAACTTAAAAAGAAAAACGGCAACACAAATCCAACTTTTAATAAAATATGCCATTTTTCTAGTTACAAAAGGTCTACTATTAAAGCTATGAGGTCCTTTACATCAAGAAAATATATAAACAGAAGTAAAAATCTGGTGATTGCATAGAAAAGAGAAACTTTTTCCCAATTACTCACCTTTTTGAGTAAGTCCTCTGTTCAGTTGTAGAGGAAGGCGAGCAGACTAACACCTACCCAAAATGTTAATAGTCAGGATCAAAAAAACAAACAAAGATATCAGTAACAAATAGACATTCTAGTAACAATCACAGCATAGTATCAAAAAATGGCTTAGCTTGATTGTGATCTGCTCCATACCCCAGACAGAAGAGTGGGCTGGCCTGTTTCTCTGAAATGTAAACATTAATTGCACTAGGGTAATCACCATCAAAGATCAATTACAGAGGATGACCTTGAATTACAATCCACTCATTTGCAGCTGTGAGTATGGCAGGGTTAAGGATAGCATCTTATTAAGGAAATTAGAGCAGAAACACAAGCTAAAATGAAGGACAGCTAAGCAAAGAATGTGGCACCTTTTATTATTAATCTGAGGTGAGATCCTGTAAATGGAGTGCTTTGTTACCAGGACTCATCCTCTTTATAGACACCCTAAAATATTTGCACCTTATAAGTCAGCATTTTATGTTCTCATTAAGCTTTGGGCACTTTCTAAGTCATAGTCACTAGGCTTATTTTCTAAGTTTTGAATGAGGCATCAGTTCTGAGTTTATGGTTTAACTGCAATGATGCCTGTTTAAGCCTTTTAATATGAGTCCATGTGCCACATTTGTTAAGTACCTACTATGCGCCAGGTACAGTCCTAATTAAGAGATATATCCCAGGTAAGAAGTTTGTGTGATATCAGAATAAATGATGAACTAAACAGAATAACCATTGTTAGCCTGGGATATATCATCATCAGAAAACATAAGCCTCTCATAGTTCCATAAAAAAACAAAACATTATTTTTCTTTCTCTTTTTGTAAATAATCAAGTATAGTTTAACCTAGAGGAGAAAAGTGCGTTCAATTAAAAATCTATCTAGTACTTAAGAGATTCTTCAAAAGAAAATTATATTTAATATATAAATATATTTACAGAATTAGTCTTTTGATTTCTAGATTGTTTTTAAAACTTTAAAAATTAAGTTTGTTAAAATTCTATAATCTTAAAGTCATTCTTCATAACTCTTCCCTAAGTATTATCTGATTAGAATGCTTACATAAAACGTGAATCCAAATTTTCTCTTCTGGATGCAAAATGTCTAATGAATACATATCAACTTTTAAGCATGGAGTAAAAGCAGGCGCATTTAGCAAATGCTTAGTAAAGCATAGAAATGAGTGAAAGCCGTAAACTACAGTCTGAGACCACACACAGTTCACAGAAAACCACATATAGACTTGTTAGTTGCTATCACCACTCTAAATGGATTGCCTTACTCTAGGACCATCCTCTTTTCATTCATAACTATTCAACATCAGATCCCACTTAAGAAAAATCGAAAAGATGAAGTAATTGTGACTAGTCATTTATCAAACTTACCAGAAGGCACAGAAAGTTTTACATGTTGAAAAAAAATAGTAACATTGCAAGAAAATGAGACCCATAGTTCAGTCACATATTTAAATTCACTTGGGAAGACTGCAATGATCCCCATGCTGAACTGGCCATACTAACTTCTCTTACAGATCTTCCCTACATAAAATTGATGGGATAGGAGAAAATAATATTAAATATTCTGAGACCATGATTTTGTCCAATATTAATTTTTTAAGCAAGATTAATAGTGATGCTGAGAAAAATAAGGTCTCAACATTAGAGTCCTAGTCATAACTGAAACGTATAAACAAATTAAATGTTTCCCCATTTGAATAAGTCAGATTCAATTCTAGAAGAACAAGTATTCCAAGATATATCATGTCTTACCAAACGTAAGATTTAGAAACATGATCTACTGGGTTTAAAATATCCAAAGATTTAGTACCTTCACACTAAGTTTTTCTAACAACTAAAGTTGTTTAATGGGACAATTAAAAGAAGACAATGGAATAGACTTGATTTACATATTTTATAGCAATGATATTACATTTCCAGTTTCCTACAGTAAAAATTCAGTACACTGATATAAAACTTCTATTTAAATCAACAGGGTTCTGTTATGATATTGATCTGTTCACAGTAATATTTACAAGAACTGCCTTTAAAAATTTGTTTAATCAAGCTAATCACTTTTTTTTTGCTATGTCTGGTTTGCATAGGTTAATGCAGGGATATTTTGCAATTTATAATGTTTTGTAGGGATCTGAAAATTTGGAGAAATTATAAATACAGAAATCTATTTTGAGGACATGCTAAAACACATCAATAGCTTTTTATTCAAATGTTTTAAAAACTTAAGGTTGTACTTTAAAAGCAAGTTTTACAGATTCTAATTTCGCTTGTGAAACATTACAGGTTTCCCTCCAATATCATATGCATGATTTAAAGACTACCTCCGATCTCCACATCAGGTGCTCAGACTCATTAGCAATCTTGACTATTGCTAACCTGGCACCTCTGAAAATTAAATCCAAGTTAATTCTGTTGCCAAACTTAGGTATTTTGAGTAACATACAATGGAGGAAGGACTAAATTCAAGCAAGAAATCTGATTATTTAACGTTTTCTCAAAGAGTGATCTTACTCAAAGTCATGTCTTATTTCACAACAGAAAATGACATGGCAAGGAGAAGGTTAGAAACAAAGAATCTCCCCTTTGAGTTTTGAGTGGCCACTAGATTTAATTAAAACACTGGACAGGATGGAAAAATAGTTGTACTGATCTGTCCCAACTCACTTAAATTAACGAAACAATTTGTCTTATCTAAATCTCAGCTTGAAAGAGACAATCTCAGTGCGATCAAATGAAAAGAACAAAGATAACACCTAAGATGAAAGAGAAGACTAAGTGCTAAATTATACTTAAACAAACAAACAAACAACCATACACGCACACAAAAATACCCTCCTGCACTGAAGGAAAATAGTATAAACGACATCACTAACCTTCAAAAGTTAGCACGTACAGAGTATTCTATCTTTAAGCCATTGCCTTTCTAAAATATCCCATAGGAAATTTATAGATGAAAACACTTTTAAGGACCTGAAATGCACTAATTCATATTCCTAAATATTAAAAAAGAAAAGTAATATTGCTACTATGGGAAGGATGAAACAAAATTTCAGGGATTTATTATCTTGTAAATGATGATACAGTTTCCTTAGCGCTGAGTAGTTGTGTAGAAATAAACACTAGTGCACACTATAAGAGAAGGTTTAATCATAGATAAAAATGTACAAAAATATTGAAATCAGAAATGTTTTAGACTGTGTACCATGGATTCAATACTTCTCAGTGAATAAGGAAGGCAATTTACAACCTCCTCAATGGAATTAAAAAAAAAGTGAAAGAGAAAGATTGGATTAAAAATTCAAAGAAAATGTTTCAGTCAACATTGATTTTTCTCCCCCCCTCCCCACAAGGATATTTCAACTATCACTCAAAGGTTCGGTGGCACATTCTTTAGTAGGTCCTTAAGGCAATATATTTAAAGTAATTTACAATTTGATTTGATGTTAGCTATTTTAAAACATCACCTCAAAATAGATGCTCAAAATAATGCCCTCATAGCCTTTTTTAAAATGTATTCAGATGTTTCATAAAAAATAATGGTGGCTTTATTACAGCAGTGCTCATTAGCACCACCAGGTAAAGGTCTACCAAGTTTCCAGCAAAAACACCCATTTCTTAAGAGCTCACCATAAAAGATAACGTTGGCTTTAACCAGTTTAGTAGTGCACAAAAAAGCAGTCTAATCATGGGTTGCTGGTGCTTTTTTTGTACTACATTATCAAAAAAATGTTCATTATATCGTCAAAATCCAACTTCTATAAAGTAAATCAAATCACCTCATGACTTAGAACAAAGTAGAGACGTCTGCAGCTATCAGTAAATTGCCACTTTTAATCCATCCTGCAGTGCCCTAGGAAAGGGTCACAGAAAGACAGTTATGACTGTAGGAAAATATGATTCTTGATACAGAATCAAGTTATTTTCAATTTCCTTTGCTTTTATAAAGTCCACAATAACAATACATAAATGCACTTTTTTTTTCCTGTGACACAATTAAAACCCAGTGTTATTTTGTAAATTGAACTTAAAATAATCCCTGGTCTGAATTAGACTTTAAATCATACTATAAACATATATTTGGTATAATTTATTGATCATCATCCAGTTGCTCCAGAAGTGTTCTTCTGCGCTTTTCTAGTTCCCCTTCACTCAGCTCGCTGCCAGAGGTGTCCCAGTTACCCTGCGAAGACATTCAGCACAATTATAAAGTTAGCCCTGAAAATATTAAGAAAAAAAAGTAACTACAACATTCAAAGCAGACATGGAGTTTCATTCACTTAAACACATTTCACAGGGTTTTAAAACTCCAAAGCCCAACTATGGGTTATTAAGTACTCCTTGGATCTCATTAGAGAAAAATTCAAAGACTGGGATTATATATGGTACTACTTCAGTTTATGCTAAAATTTGTAATCAAGGAAAAATTGTATATACTAGTTTTTTTCCTTACACACAATTAAATATGAAACAATCTTACTTAATGGAAGCCAGATGCTCACTTCCTAGGCAGCATGTTCTTTGATAATTTTAAAGAGATTTTGGGTAAACACTTGCAATCTTATGCGCAAATGCAAATAAGCAGAAAAGATTCAAATAAACAAGATTAATACTGCATCATTTCTGAGATATGCCCTTTGAAAAGTGGAGTGCACCTGTAAGATGTTTTGTTTAAACGAGTGCTACAGAAGAAGTAAGTACAGAGAATAAGTCACTCTTTATGGAGATCGTGACTGATTCATTCAAAAGACTTTAAAAAATGGGGTAGGTTTGGGAAGAGCTGATAAAAAGTGTTGGATATAATCAAATTACATTGTAGAAAATTATTGAGTTATGAACAAGATGACTGTGGACCCTGATTTGAGCCTTCTTAATCTTACAGTGAGAAGGCAAGGCACAGTTGCACTTCAGTCCCAGCACTCAGCAGGCAGAGGCAAGTAGATCTCTGAGATCCAAGATAGCCAGGGCTACACAGAGAAACCCTGATAATTTGAAAACCCGGGACAAAGTGCTCAATTTACTTCTTAGTGGTATTTCACCATTCAGACCACATCTTTCTTTCTGGGTTAAAGCGAAAAATATTTTGTGCTGTTAACTTTCTTTTTTAAGAAATATAAATCTAAAAGACTCAAATAGATGGTCACTCATGAGGAACAGTGAAGAGAATTTCATCCTTTCTTCAATGTTAGCAGACCCAAGACAAAGAGCCTATTCTTTAAACAATTCTGTTTTAAACAGGACATCCCTCTTTCATTTTTGTGCATACAGGAAACACATAATTCAAAGTACTTACAGAATCCTTTCCAGTCTTTTTCTTAGGTGATTTGTGTTTTGACTCTGATCTCTGTCTACTTCTGTCCTTTTCGCTTTCCCGGTCTTTATCTTTCTTATCCTTCTCTCGTTCAGTATCTGATTCTGGAGAATCCTATGTAAATAAAAATGAACGTGTCAGAATTTTGATAACATTCTGTTAAAAATAGATTTATGTAGGCAATATTTGAGAATATCACATTTATTAGGTTAAGTGTATTTAGAGAGGTAAATTGTAATTTGTTAACACCAGAGTTTTATTTGTTTTTAAGGTTTTTGGAGACAGGGTTTCCTTGTGTAGCCCTGGCTGTCCTCAAACTCTGAGAGATCTGCCTCCATTTGCCTCTGAGTGCTGGGATTAAAGGTGTGTGCCACATATCGCACTTTGAACCCGAGATTTGATTGAATTTCTCCATTGTCATGGGAAAGAGTTAGAAGCAGTGTTTCCAGTAGGAAGGATTACATTTGGATAGGGNTCATAGTGTAACTACAGGGTAAGAATAACTACAGTTTAACTACTTATTCTTTAGAATCCAGGCACCCCCCCCCCAAGCAACAACCCCAATAAGCTGCACCCTCAGCTCATGTGCACTTTCCATCAAGCAAATTTAACTATGGTTTATGTATACAGCTATGTAAAGGCTAACAAAGCTGCTTACTAGGTCATGTACAAGTTTGACAGGGGCATAATTCTTCATCAAAATTATTACGAAAAGACAAGTTATTTAAAACATTAGTGCTTAAATAAAAGTTCTGTGTTAGATTGGGGCAAGTATTAGTGGGCAGCAGGAAAAACAAAAACAACCAATCTAATTGCATGCACCTGTGGTAGGACTCAAGCACTAACATTTTTGAAAGACTCCTGTGTAAACCTAATATACATCTACAGCTGGTGTATGTCTTTTGATTGAAGCTTGTGATTTTAATGAAGGATTAAGGCAAAAGACCTATACATTCTGTTCTTGTATGCCAAGCTAAATGGTTATAAAGAATTAGATGAGAGGCCCTATGAATCCTTTCTAGATCAAAGCCTAGCAATTGTTAAGAAATAGAAACTTTCTTACAGATTTATGTCTCCTCTTTTTGCTTTTCTTCTTATGCTTTTTTGATTTCTTATAACTTCTCTCTGTAGAGCACAGAAAGAAAAAAAAGGTAAAAAAATGAGGAAATCAAAATGTCACGGTTTAGTTAAAAAAACAAAACAAAACAAAAAACCCAAAAAACTCACCGGACTCAGCACTAGAAGAATGTTCTGAAGCAGAATGGGACTCTGATCGCTGTCTTTTTTTCTTTGAATGGCTGTCATCATCATCTGATTCTGATCCCTAAACAATATACATAAATTCATTCATAATAATGCTCACAAACAAGAGCTAGTTCCAGGACAGGCTCCAAAACCACAGAGAAACCCTGTCTCGAAAAACCAAAAAAAAAAAAAAAAAAAAGCTCACAAATATTTTGGTAAAATGTTACAGTCAATTTACATCCTTACCGATCGAGAACGGGAGCGTTTCCTATGGTGTTTTTTGGATTTCTTAGAATGTTTCTTGTTCTTTGAATGATGATGTTGGCATTCATGCTAGAGTGGCAAAAGAAAACTTTAAAGAACTGCACTTGTTTTACATAGCCAATCACACAAAAATGTTACAAGTTCAACACATGAGATCTTAAAAAAAATAATACCTTGTTAGGACAAGGTGCCCAATAACTGTATAAGAAATCATTGTTTTTCTTATTCTTATTAGCTATTCTACACCTTAGATATTTTACAAAATGAGGTGCTTTTTGTCAAAGGTTGGTAAGGAAAAGTATTATATCCTAGAAAGGTATAACTTCTTTCCATAATGATTAGATGTAATAATACATTTAGGCATTTTGTTTAGTAAGCTAAGCACTGATATAAGGTAAAACCTCACAGGCATCCTTAAACTGAGATTTACAAAACCTATTTCTCTTTCTTTTATCCTGAGAAGCATTTCATATTTATTCAGACAGGGAATACTTATGTAACTGTGTTCGTAACAATGAACAACTTGTTGTGGGCATGGGGACAGTTACAAAACAGCTCAGTATGTGAAGGTGCTTGCCACTAAGACCAAGACCTACGTTCTAGCTCTCGCACCCTGATGTTAGCAGGAGAGAACTTCTGACTTCCAAATGCACATTGTGACTTACACATGTGCATACACAATCATAAAATATTTATGAGGTTACTTAGAAAGTAGAGGTGCTGCAGTAAAAGCTGCTTATTCCTAATGCTTATACCCATGTATCAGAAAACACCACCTTTGGTCAAATAGAAATGGAAAATATGATTAAGAAGGAATCCATCTTCTCAAGGCCTAATTTAACTGGTCTCAAAATCTGGAAGTGTTCAGCTTTTTTCTATGCCATCATCTTTAGCTTCATTACCACTTCACTACATTAGCTCTAGTTCATAATCACCAAAATCACACAGCTGAAGATCCTAAGTGTGTGATGTATGCATGAGAATATGAGGACGTGGACTCATGCAGGACAGATGAGGACACAGGCATCTTCTTTAACTTTTCTCTCGAGACATGTTTCTCACTATATCAGAAATCCCTTGTTCTGACTATGGTAGCTGGCTGCGAAGCACCTAAGATTTATTTTTGGCCATCCCCTGTGCTTGGGTTACAGGCACACACAGCCATGCATGCTTTACTTTTTAGTGGGTGCTGGGGATTTAAACTGTTTTTAATACTTCCACAGCAAGCACTCTTACCCACCGAACCATCTCTTCAGCACCTGGAAGTTTCCTGAATTAAGAAAAGATAGGTAATACACTCTCTAGTGCACACTATCTCAAAATTCCAAATACAGTCAAATGTTTAAGAATCTGGGCATGATTAAAACTGATGCAAGATTTACGTGAATTGAGCCTGAGGTTCTATATTTCTGTGAGGATCCTATATAATACAAATGTTATTGGTCTAAGGTAGTATAAACAACTGAAGGCCAACAAGGACCAGTCATAGAGGTCATATGAGTTCATGGTAACAGAGCAATTTGTTAACATTGATGTTAATCAAGAACAAAGTCAAAAACAGATAATAATTTTATTACTCATGTGCTATCACACCAATACTATGACAAATGCATGCTATCTTTTGGCTTAAGTCATTAGTTGTCTAGAACCGACTTCATAGTGAACTTTAAAAAAAAAAAACGTGTATACAAATGTGTGGTCTCAGTTTGTGTGGGTGTAAGTGTGTGCAAACGGACATGCAACTATACATGGAATTCACAAGTTTACACTGATTGCTCTCCACCTTATACCGAGGAGGCAAGGTATATAGCTCATTGGAACCCAGAAACAGAAGATTCTGATATTATAGCTAGCCATACCACTAGGATAACAGGCATTCTACCATATCCTCCCTGAATTTATGCATGTTGGGGCATATGAACTCCAGTTCTTACACTTGCAGGGAACGAGTTTGCCTGTTCAATTGTCTCCTTAACTCCAGTTGAGTCAAATAGCACAGCTAAAAAACCCTTTCCTTCAAGTTGTCACAGCTGGCTTATTTGTAACATCACTGACTTGTTGTGAGAACTTAGTTCACACATCTAATAAGAGTACAGCTTCTGAAACAAAGTTTTATTTTTAGTTGTTTTCCAAGAAAACGTTAGGATATTCCGAGGCTTATTGTTAGCTACTAACTTATTATGTGGCTGACAAACAAACAGCAAATCTGATGCTAGCTTTCATAAGGCCATGCAAACCTGCTTTTCATTTGAAACAATTCTACAGAAAGAAAACACTCACTCTCCTTGATCAGAAGTATAAAACAGCAGTGCATGTTAAGAAATATGCTTGACCATTTTAAATTCAAAGTTTCACCTTTTATGTCACAGTAAACTAAGAATTACCTCAAGCACATGCATGAAATCTTTAAATATTCTTTTTCTTTCAGATTCTAGAGTTATGTCCTCAAATGCTGGTTCTTTTACAAATCTCTCTCGGATCTGAAAAGCAATGACATGGAATGAATATATGATAATGCCAAGAAAATCTTATCACGACTAAAAGGTATCTGAGCTATAGGTAAAACTGTGATAAGCCCTAAAGTGCATATTTTGTCTTTCAAAAAAATTCTAGCAGGTCAGGGTAGTGCATGTCTGGAGGCAGAATCAGGAAGACCTCTGAGATCAAGGCCATCCTGACCTACAGAGTCCCAAGAAAGCAGGTGCTACCCCAAAGAATCCCTAACCCCAGGTGGTGGCGGTTGTTCAAACATTTTTTAACCCTCTCTAAAATTCAAATCACAGAAGACTTTTGACATATCTAGTATGGTTTATGAATAATCTTAGTGTATTTCAACTGTAAGGCACAGCCCCCATTACAGACAATTTATGAGTATACATACATCTTCCCAAACAGCATCCAGCTCTATCGGAGGAGCAGCCTGTTTCAACATACTCTTAAATGCAGACTCTTTTCTTTTCATTTTCCGTGCTTCCTCTTTTTCTCTTTCACGCTCACGGGCTTCTGCCTTTTCTAGTAACTATCAAAAAATCATATCTAATAAGTTATGATAGTGTAAGTCCTGTTTCAAATATTCATTGTTCTGAAAAGCAGTATCGCAGTATCATTTATAAATGTTTGAACTTGACCTATAACAATAAAAGGTAAGACAGTCATCATTTTTATAAATTTTGTTTGACTTTACCTTATACATCCATTCATAGTATCTTATCCCATTAGCCTACAACTTTAAGTAATTTTTAGATAAATAATAATCTAGATGTGTGATAATCAAACTTACACTATTGAAAGCCAACTTGATATTTCCCGCATCCAAAGTAGTTGATCTTTTTGTTGAACTGATTATCGCCACAAAATCTTCAAAAGTAGTATTTACTTCAACTACAAATCCTTTATCCTAAAAAACAGAAATCTTATTATAAGTAACACAAAACTCCAAGGAATGAATCGATGTTTTCAAATAGGTAAGGACAAGTGTCTTATTTACCTTAAGAATGTCTTTTATTATCTTTTTTTCATCATGATAACGCGCTTTAAGATCTTCAACATAAAACTTGAAAAGATCAAGTGCAGTTGATCCTAATGAAAAAACTAAAGAAGTCAAAAAGCTAGCTCTAACCAAGAGCTGCAATTACTTTTTGTTTGTAAAACAAACATAAAATAAGGCACACACCTACCCCACCAACCGCTGCCCCTCACCCTCCACTCCACTCCAACTACCAGCTTAGGTATGGAAAGAAAAGAATCTCACCCGGCTGACCAAGCATATTAGTGAATCTAATGTCAGAACTAATAGTTGGATACAGTTCCATCCAAGATGACATAGAATGTAGCTGTCCATGCTCATGTAATTCATCTAAAAATATCTGTATAAGAGGAATAAATACATTTGAAAAATCCTTAGAAATATACAGAAACATGTTAAAACCTGTTAATAAAATCACAAATGCTTCTATTAGTGCTATCCAACATTTTTAGGTACAAAGAATATTTGCCATTTCATGGGAGTAAAAATGTTTTTAGATCACAAATGAGGATAAACAAACCATCCAAAGAAAGGGTTAGGGGCAGAAGCAGCTCTTGCAGAGGACCTAGGTTCTGTTTTTAACATCCACACTCAAAATCACTTCTAACTCCAGTCCCAGGGGATCTGAACATCAGGCAAGTACACGGTACATACACACATGTAGGAAGTAAACTCATATATATAATAAATCTAAAATTAGACATAAAAACACACTACTTTCAAAGTGTTTAAACTCCCATAAGAGCTTAATTGTTACACTCCTAAATTGTACTATAGCATGTTCTTTGGGAATCATATATCCATTATTCATCTTTTTCCCTCATGCTATTTTTCTCAGCTAAAATCTTATGTTCAAGTAGAATAATGTTTGCTACAGCCTTGCCTCAAATACCCAAGAACAATTTCTAAAATATAGAAATTCAGAGTTTGACATATATGGTCCAAAACAAAGTTTATGTAGTGAACTGGAAACAAGGATCTCAAAGCTGTTTTGATCCTTGTTGAAATTCAATGACTATATTACAGAACTAAACTCGAAAAGGCATTTTTCTATTACCTGGAAAGATTCCCTATTTTTACGCTGCCGCCTCCTTTCTCTCAATAAAGTCTTCTGTTTTTCTTCTTCTTCTTCCTTTTCTAAAGCCCGGATATGTTCCTCAAAGCATATTAATGCATCTTCTTTATCCATGTCTGAAGTATTTTTCAGATAAAAAAGAAATAAATTTGAAATGTTAACAAAGATAGCAGTTTAACTATTTGCATTAAACTCTACAAGTTCAAATTCAGTGCTCAAAAATACTTGCATTTGAACTTGGACATGATCTTGTAATGATACAAATTTTAAGACTTCAAACACTACAAAGAATAAAGGGAAGCGCACATGCACATGACAAAATGAACTAACAGAACAATGTTATACTTAATCCCAAATAGATTTTCATTATTTTATTGATGCAAGTTTTTATTAGTTCTAAGAGCTTTGTGTGTATTCTGATGATATTCATCCCCCCGCCTCTTCACAAATAAAACTCTCCACTTACTCAGCTAACTTTGTGGTCCCTACCACTCCACACTTATTTAAACCCATCAAGAACAATGTCTTGGGATAGAGGGTCTTCCACTTAAGGGTGGTCAAATTTATCAGGAGCTATATTTCAGAAAAAAACTGCCTCCCTCTGCAGCAGCCTCAGTAGTTGCTAACATTCTACAGCTATGCAAACTGCAGCCAACACCCATCTCCATATGCTACTATTTGTCTTCTGCAGGTGTGACTGCTGCCACAGTCACTGTTGAGTTCCTAAGTGTAGCTGCTTTACTTTGTTTACAAGACACCAGTAATCCACAAATGGTTAACTTATTACATATTTGAATAATTATCTGTTAAAGGTAACTTGGATCTCTAGAAAAGTATTTTTCCCTAAAGCAAAATTCAATTAGAAACAACCCATTATAAAATAAAGTATTTTTTTTTCCAAAAATACAAATCCTTGTGTAAAGTTAAGCTGGCAACTGCATAAAAAGTCAGAGCAATTCCACTGAGGGGTATTGCTTCTCACTATTTTCCTTATGTAGGCATTGTTCTTACTCTGTAACTCTTCATCCTCTGCAAATGTTGGGTTATCCATTAGATACTGCTGGGCTTCAGACCAAGTAGTAGAATACGTAACATTAGCCATATTGTCAAGTATGTTTTTTAAGGCTTCCCAATTTCTCTTTCGTAACTGCTTTGCTTGTTCCTACAAGAAATGTTCGAATAATTCCTTTAACATTCAAACAAGGTATCTGAATTATAATTACTTAAGATATTCTAACATAAATGTAACATGCTTCATTTTCTTATTGTTCTTTCTTAATGTGTAGCAGAGTCCTTACCTTCCGTTTCCCATCACTCTTTGAAGTTGGAATCCAAAAACCTGTATTGCTTTTCTATCCTCATTCCATAAACACATGTCCTTACCAGCATGCAGTACAGATACAATTTATGAGGGCTACGGTGTACATTCATAACATGTAAATACCCAAGTTTTCACTGAAATTCAACTATGCTTAACTTTTAGTAATACTTGCACTTTCATCTATGTATCCTTCAATACTAGATGCAAAACAATTTAACAGAGATAAATACTGGAATAAATCAGCACCACCATGATTTAATCACTTATTAGTATGTGTAACTAAGAGGGGAAAAAGATTTAAGAGTTACTCACTTTATCTCTTAACATAGCTTCTAATGAATCAATATGATATACAACATACAAATACAACATAAGAAATTAAAGAAACTGGTGTTAGAACTTTTACTAATTTAAATAAAGAAAAAAATCTTACTCAGAATGTTGAAATATTGGTAATTTAAAACGCACCTTTTCTTTTTTTGAAAGGAAGAACAAAACGTCTTCATAGATTTCAAGCCGATCACGCTCTGAAATAGCATTCCAAACTTCCATCTCCCCAAACATTTGCTCGGCTTTTCTAAAGATTATGAAATCAAGTGTTACTAGCTTACTGTATCACTATAATTTTAGATCTTTTTTTTCCCCTCAAAGACAGGAAATGGACATTCTCTTCACTATAAGCTCACAAATACAGTACTCAGGATAACTTTATAACACTCAATAAAATATTTAAAAAAGAGCAAAAGCCTCTTTTTTCTCTTAGAACAATTCATATTAGGTAAGGCTTTGTACTATAAATAGCCCTTTTTTGCTATCTTATGAAATTGCTGCACCCTCATTTACACGCTGTTTTCATTAGCGTCGACTCTGGATGAGAGAGCAAGAAGCACGACAGGAACAACAGGGCCTGCAGCAGTAAACCTTACTTGTATCTGGTTGTGGAAGTCATCTTCTCATGAGTTTCTAGAAATCGCTGAAAAGATTCCTTAGCTTCTTTGTATTTTGATCTTGCTTCTTCTTTTTCCTCTTTCTCAGTCTGAACTTTATAGGCATTAAAAGCCTGCTTTTTTTCACTCAGCTTTGCTAACGCACTAAATAATAGAAAAAAAATCATACAAGAATAAACATAAAGACTGGAGAATCAAATGCTAGTGCTTTAGAAAAAAGTGATGCATATATTAAGAAAGGGTCTGTAATTTATTAAAGATACAAAATTATTCTAAAGAGCAAGTTCTAGCGTTAAAATATTCTAATTTCATTTGGAACAAGGTGCTATAATTGTAGAATAAGCCTTTTGGACTTTAGGCCATAGCATACATTAAATACTTCTATTTATGCTAGTTACATAGCTATGAACAGCTGTTTACTACAAAGTTATACTCTCTTACACAATTTTAAATGTCCTAAGATTAACGTAAAGTTAATTTAAAAATTGCTGTACTACCTGTACCGAGGATCATTAATGATCATTTTCATAGCTTGTTCCCATGAAGCATTGGAGGGTACCCGCTGAAAATTATTTAAAAAAAAAATAAAAAATTTTCAGAGAGAATGGTATTATAGGATAGCAAGTTTAACACTCACTGTAAGTATCAAGCACCCCCCTTTGCAGATTTTTTATTGCCTAAAATTTTCAATGAAGCAAATTTGTGATACAGTTATTGACTGAAAGAAAGTTCACACTGAAATTGAAACAGTATTTTTTGCATTACCACCAACTAAAAGATAAGCAATAATTTAAATAAAAGTCTTATTTATCAAGGCAAAAAGTATGATTGTGAACTAATACCTTGTTGAATTTCCAAAAGCACTCTTTAATAAAAACACAACAAATTTAGTTTGTTTTCAGTTACAAAAGTTCAGAGATTAGTATTTTAAATAAAGGCACCAAAATGAACATTTATTATGAATTATTAAGGGTTACTTAAAAAGTCTATAATACCTTTTCTTTCAATAATTCTTTAAATGCTTGCTTTGCCTCCTCCTTTGTATTCCAAGTATATGTTTTTTTTGCAGGTTGGCTCTCTTCCTCTTCTTTTTTAGGAGTAAAACTAGAGAGAGAGAAATTTAAACATGCTATTCATAATTTCAATAACTATTTTCTGCTTAGAAAATCATTTAACTGTTTGACTGTGAGCTAAAACTTGCCAATTTTTGGAAGAAAGTTTCTTGTATGAACCCTGAAAATACTACTATCTGAAGACACTAAGGTGACTTGTGCCACTAGTCTCCAGGGTAATAAATGGCTTATTATATTTATTCACATGTTTCATATTAGTGCTCTAATAAACCTGTTATTTTTGCATGTACACAGAAAGCTAAAAAGGGTATACAGAACAATCTAAGTGATCAATTAGCAAAAGTCAGCTTAGTTAATTCTTTAAACATAGTATTAAGAGAATATAGCAATTAGCAATAATTCTATGTCTTCTTTTTGGCTGATTTTGTACTATGGCACAAGCACCAAGTCATTGTTTAAACCAGAAGACCTTAAATATTATTTGACAAGTTGTGCATAAGACTGCTAAATTCTGATTTCAGAAAGAATTAATATAATACAGAATTAGCAACAACTTGTTTGGGGTCCACTGAACTGAAAATAATTTAGTTTAAATAATGGAAATGACACTGCAATAAATATGGCTATAAGAATGTAATATGTATGCACTATATCATTCTTTAAGTATCCTTTACACAGAAATTAATTAAAATCATTAAAAGATTATAGTTCAAGAGTTATAGTGGAATGTTTATTAGGAAAAATCCTTTTAAAACCATGAAAAATCAATTAACCTGCCTTCCATATTCCATATTCATAAAAAAGAATGAAAATAATCACATAAAACATCTGTGATGATCACAGAAATCTCTCATCATTTGGAAGCAATTTGATTATGCAACATACAACAGATTATGCATTAAAAGTAACTCAAATATATATATATAGATTTGAAATAATTACATGTAATTATCATACCAAGTTGCAGAAGGTATTTTGAGCATCTGAGTATTTTGGTGCTCAAAAATTTCAGTAATAAAATGTAGAATGATATTTCCAAAGCTTACGTCCTATCATTTGACCTTTATGGATACAGAAAATATCTTATATACATGTGTATAAATGCACACATATACACGCCCACACAAAATGCTTAAAATTTATGCACAGTTAAGGTAAAAAGAGTAAAAGAAAATGTTGCCTCTACTCTTAATTGCCTCCTAATGTACCATTTCATTTCCTTTTAATTATCTCAGTATTAAAACATTATACAGCTATTGGTGAAATTAACAGGAGAGAAAGAACACTGACAGGAGTAAAGATGGAGGCAATATGACTAAATATTAACTGGATAATAGTGTTTGGTCAGATTATTCATCCATTTTTACCTTTTTTGTATATCTTGGCTCATATGGTATAAAAAGGCAGTTTTGCAATCATTACAAGGAGTGCCTTTTGGTGACTCTTCTATAGAGTGCCTTCTCTTATCTGAGGCATTTTTCAACAAAGCTGTTTGTATTTTTCAATTTATTTACAATAAGCTTAAAAACAAGCACCACCAATAACCAAAAGGAATGAAATCAAGTTTAATTCTGTTCTATTTGGCAGAGCTTTTCACCTTCCAAAACTCATCTGTGCTCAACAGAAATCTATACCATTTCTTTAGCACTGGGAACAGAGCACATAAATCAGAGAAGGAAAACAGACACATTCCTCTAAAGAGCAAACTAATTAGGGCTTACTCCAAGCCTTTATTTAAAATACTGGAAGTTTGTAAAATGATTTTTTTTTCATTTTTGCCTTGATTTTTATTTCATTTACTAAATTAACAAGTTCTTATAGTTAAGTCAGGCACTGACTTTCAGAACTCTTGAGAGTTATAAAACTTACTCGGTTACAGTTTCTTGTTTAGAAGGTTCTTCTCCAGCACTACTGGACATGTCACCACTTAGATCTTGAATAGCCGTGGTATTAGCAATCTGTGCTTGTTCTTCATTGGCTATAGTTACTGAATTTTCATTATCGACTACAGTAGCAACAATGGAAGTAACTTCAGGCTCAGGAGCAACTGGAACACTTCCGACAGTATTAGTAGGTGTGGTGGAAGTACTGGCATTAGCAGCTGCTGCAGCAGCTGCAACAACAGCAGCTGCTGCTTCTGCAGCAGCCATGGTGCTCATAGTGGTTGGAATTTCTGTTGTAGGAACTGGGGCTATGGATGATGTAGTACATTCTTCTTGCTTGCTACACAGTAAAACAGAGAAACAGCAAGAGAGTGAATACAAGGTATGGAAGTAGGGAGGAAGAGAGAGAAATGGTCATTTCAATACTGTAACAGTAAAACTAACTAAAGCCAATCTTAAAATAATACTAAAGGAATAATAAAGGGCTAAACAAATTCATTGACAGTAAACTAAAAAAATCACCCAAAAATATCACAAAAAAAAATAATATTAATTTTATGCTTGTTTTAGAGACTATCTTGCCAGGATGCCTATGCTGGGCTCAGATGCATGGGACTCAGGCAATACTGTGGCTCTGACCTTCTTGAGTAGAGCTGGAATTAGTATTATATGTGTTATCACTTCCAGCTTCTACCATTATTTGATTTCGCATACCTGCACAGTAACATGAAATAAGTGCCCATACAAGTTAATTTCCTAACATTCAATTATTTCATGAAAATCTCAATCTGTTCTTTTGCATAATATCTTCTTTGACATATATCAAAAATAAGAACTTTAAATCTATATTTAAAAATTAAAGGAAAACTTTGTGGGCTGGGGCTGTATAGCTCAGTATTTGAGGGCGAACATGTACAAAACCTTGGGTCTATTCCTCCAGACCATAAAATAAATTTAGTGTAATGGAGGACACACACTCACACACACACACACACACACACACACACACACACACTCACACACACACACATTTATATTATCCCACTCATAATCTTCCAAACACATCAAACCATTAGCCTAATCCTGTTAAATAGTTTTTTTTAAAGAGGACAACTAAAACAAGAATGTCATGGAAAAGGGCCAAATTTATAAACAGTACTATTTTTCAAAATCGCTTACCTGCTTTCTTCAGCTTTGATCATTGCTATTAAAGAAAAAAGAAGAGTCATAAACTAGTTTTTAAATAAAACCACTGAAAACAAACTCTAAAAGGAGAAAGTACCATAATCTTATAGAATTTATCACCTGAAAAACAATTTAAAACTCACTTTAAAGAGCAAGTGTTTGCTTTAGTTTCCTCAAGGCCTCATTACAACAATGAAAACTTGGCAATAGCAAGAGTTCAGCAATCTTTCCTAGTGCTGATACTTCAAAGGCTGCTGGCCTTGCAATCACTCTAAAAATACTCAGCATTTTGGAATACAATAGTATTGCCTCCAGGAATAAGACTATTTTTTTAAAAGATAAAAATGTAAATTGGTATCATACTCATGAAATTTGAGCCCATTTTTCTTTTTTGTCCCATTTTTCATACTAGCACTTACAAGCAGATTAGCAGCTATGCAAACCAACAATTTGTAGTCATATCAGAAATGAGCTTGACACTAAGTGAGCAATTTGGGATACTATTGATAACATTATTAACTCATGCTCAGACAGTTTAGATAGAGCTTTAAAGATCTGAGCACTCAATATCTGTTTTCATTCTAGGCTCTGGTAAACTTTAAATTTGGTGGTAAGACACATACTTTAATTTCTTATCACTAGGAATGAGGCGCTCCATGTAAGCAATGATAAGCTTAAATTTATAAACATAATTTAAAAAATGTTATCACTCATTAAAATATTTCTGAAATTTTAACTAAATGCAAAAATCCCCACATAACCTTCTGCTTAGCTAATCTAGAACAGTTTATGATAAAAGATCGTATTTTAAGAAGAGTTCTTAATTACAATGTCCGCTTTTGTTCTCTGAGTATTATGCTAGATAACAATCTTTTCTAAATTTTGAAAGGTAGTGAATAGTTGAAAATGTTTAAAACTATCCTTCCCTAAATGAAATATTTATTTACCCTAACTTTTAGATAAAAAGCATATTAATATTACATTAATAATATTACATACATATAAAACAAAATCAGTATTTTATATGTATACTGATAATGTATGAAAAAAATAATTGCTATTAAAGATCAACTACTACCCACTATCATTATTAAGCTTAATCACATGTTCCATGTATGCACCAACATTCAAAAGGATAATGAGTTTGTATGTCAACTTGTTCAACACAAAGTGTAACTTCAAAGCTCATTTATAATATAACTCTTAAATAAAAGTGATTGTTTGAATTAATGTCTTTCACTGCAGATTCATCCATTCAAGGTTAGTGAAAATTAGTGACATACTTTAAATGTTAAATATAACAGAAAATGAATTATCAAAGCAGCTCACCATGCAGGTTTGATTTTGTAATAAGACCTCCAGCAACAATGGTATTCTGGTATCCTAGTTTCAATGGAATCAAATCAAATAAAGTCTATTTAAAATCTATAGAACTGAGATCTAGAGCAACAAGAAAATAAAGAGCCCATAAAACTGTTACATCATTTAAAATGTGCAGACAATTTTTTTTCCAATTTGAATAAGGCCTTAGTTTAAATATCCCTATTCAGGAAGGGCTGTTTCTAAGTGACTGGCATATAGGCAACACTTCCCAATAGAGTTGTTTTCCCATCTTACCTTCAAGATCCTCAAGTTCCTTGGGTTTGGCCCATCGGGACTCTTTTGTCTGAGAATTATAGTAATAAGGCTTCCCAGAATCAGATTTGTACTCTTTCCACGGGCATTTAGACAAGAGTTGCTAAAGAAGGGGAAAACATTCAGCAAATAATAACATGTTCAGGACTGCTGACTATCCACTCATTTTCACTAAACATTGTCTACCTGTGTAACTCTAAATACCAAAGTTGTCAATTAAATTAATACACCATTTAACCTTTATAGTAACTCTACAGAATTTAGATTCTTCTCCATTAATCTTTCTGAAGAGAATAACTTGTCAAAGGTAAGAAATATACTTATAAGACACATTGTGAGCATGTGTGCATATGAACAAGAAATAAACAGGGAATAAAATGTTCTCTAACAGCCTTCCTTCTCAAGCCCTGTGTACTTTAGATGACTTGGGGGGTGCAGGGAAAATACAGTTACTGTTGTAAGTTCTTTATTTAAGTTAAAAATGGAATACCACTGGCTGGGTAAAACTTACACTCTTCAGTGAAAAACATTACCTGTTCCTAAGCACACTGAGTACTAAACATGCAATACTGCTTGCTTTAGTGCTTCAAACTTAACTTCATCATATTTTATCTATTTTGAATGGTGAAATGTATAACACAAAATAAATACGCTTTCATAGGCATTTTCACAAAGAGAAAATATTATCTCTAAGACAAGACAGTATTTTATAGGCAGTTTCATTGCATTACATCAAACCCCACAGTCAACTGGAACTGTTCACATAATTTTTAAAAACCAATCACATTTCCATTGAGAAAAAACTGCTTTCCCCTTCAATTTATTCTTCAAGACATATTTGAACATAAGACAATAGTAAACCAAAAGTTTTTTATTAACTCTTTGTCACATGTAAGAACTGCTCTTCGGATAGCTTAATTTAAAATTCTATGGACTATACTCAAGCTATCTAACAATTCTGACTCTCAGTCTTCAAACATTTACCTCAGCAGGTGTTTTAAGATCATCTGGTTTTTCCCAGGTAGACTGTTTTGTTTCAGTATTATAATAATAAGTCCTTCCATCGGGTGATTTATGTTCTGTCCACATTGATTTCTAAAGGAAAAAAAAATTACTCAAGTATAAAATATCCAACAGTGGATATTCACATGAGTTACAAGGTAGCAAGCATACGAAAACACCACATTTAAGCATAAAATGATAATTTTTTAACAGTTCAAATCACCTGAAATCACTTGTTAATGGACGCAGAGACAGAACATTTTAAAAATCATTCAAAGGTAGCGTTATACATATGACTGCCCCAGAAGAATGGCAGCATTGTATTTTCTGCATAACAAGATAACCCTCTAGCAACATAAACCCACCCTATGGACAACATACACAAACTAAATACAGACATAATAAATATATAAAGGTGTATAAATAGTGCATTTATCTAGTCTAATTTTAAAAAAGCAAAACAAGGACTCAGACAATTTTCTAAATCAATCCCCTATAAAGACAGTTTGTAAAACGAGGAAAAGCAAAGATGGTTTATTGCAAAAAGCACTAACAAGATGAAAAGGGGGGGGGGAAGATTCTTGTGTGATAATAAATATAAATCTATTTCCAATCAAGGATCTACCCAAACAATTCAATAGTCTACTGAATTTGAAAATGAGTCCTCAGGTATGATATTTTAGTTGTTTGAGTTTTACAAGTTATTCTTTTATTGGCATCAGCTTTTTAAGTGGTAACAAATTTAGCCATGTTCTATGTAGAGATGCTAAAAATAATCTACACTCTATTTTTTCAAATAGATTACTATGCACATCACTTAAGTAGAAATAAAACACAATCACCTACTTGTTTACAGACTGTTACACAGACAAATCATGTCTCAAAAAACAACAAACAAACAAGGGGGAGAGTGGATATCCTTGTCTTGTTCCTAATTTTTCTTTCATTCTTCTGTTTTTATCTGATTTTGGTATCAAAATAATACTGGCTTTATGGAATAAATTTCTATGTACTGCTCCTTCACTTTTTATCTTATAGCACAAATGAAGAATGGGAATGAGCTCTTTCTAGAGAGTTTGACAGAATTCACAGTGACTCAGTCTGGTCCTATCTAGGCTTTTCTTCAATGGGAGACTTTTAATCACAGCTTTAATATCATTGCTTGTAGTAGGTTTCTTTAAGTTACATTTTTGGAATTTAATTTTAGTAGGTGATGCAGATTTTGAAATTGTTCCGTTTCTTCTGGGCTATCCTGTTTTTCAGAGTATTCATTTTCACAGTAATGTCTAATAGTGTTTTCTTTTTAAAACTGCGGCTTCTTATTCCTCCTTCCTTTTTTTTTTTTTTTTTTCGCTGCTGTTTTGAGTCAGTCTGTTAATGTAGGCCTAGCTGTCCTAGATTTCCTTTCTGTGTATACCAGGTTGGCCACAAAGTCAGAGATCCTCCTGCCTCTGCCACCATACTGGGCTCCCCTTTTCTTTATGTCAAACCGGCTAAAGGTTTGTCAATCTTAATAACTTTTTCAAAGATACAGCTTTGCTTCCTCAATTTTGAATATTTTTCTTTTGATTTCAATTAATTCCTTCCCCATTCCTTAATTATTATCTGTAGTCTGTGTTTTGGATGAGCCAATTGTTTTAGCTAGCAAAGATCAAAAAATTTACTATCAAAAGTAAAAAAACTACCATGTAAATAAGCAGGCAGAGCTATCCTTGTATCAAACAAAATAAACTTCAAGCCAAAGCTAATTAGGAGCAATAAAAAGAGAATATATTAGTCTGGGTTCTTCAAAGTTACAGAACAAATAGGGAAACAGAATAGAGTGGCTTTTAGATTTGTGGTACAGCTAGTAAACAATGGCTATCTGTCAACAGAAAGTCCAAGAATCAAGCAGCTGTTCAGTCCAGGAGGCTGGATGTCACCAATGCTCCAAAGTATATGCCAGCATCAAAAAGTAAGCTCTGATACCAGAGAAAGGGAACTTGTCAGTCAGGATGAGGGCAAATAGGCAAAGAGTGAGAACATGAGAACATCTTTCTTCCATATCCTTTATGTAGGCTATCTCCAGAAGGTGTGACCCAGATTTAAGATGGATCTTCCCACCCTAAGATCTGGATTTAGGATAGTTCTTTCCACTTCAAATGATTTAATTAATTCCTACCAAGTGCACCTAGCTGCTTAGGTTTTAGTTTTGTTTTTTTGTTTCTTTATCAGATATAGTTAACAACCAAGAATTTTCATATCAGGGCACTTATATTTGATTAATAGAGAAAATTAATTAATAGAGAAAATAATTCAAAGAATAACAACTGTGTTCTATGGGAAGTATTATGGCCAGTGGTTACCCGCACACTGGGGCGTGGCCTTAAACCATACAAGCTGATGTAGAGCATGCGCCTGCACTCTCTGTCTGCACTCTCTTTCCAGTTACTGGATTCAGTTTCTATTCTCTGTCCAAGCAGAAAATTTTGATTTGTGAGTTTACCCCTAAATAAATAACCATCTATTTCTCAATTCTGAGCTAGTGTGGGATTTCCCATAACTGTAGACATTTATGGACTAATACTGGAGTAGAGCCCAATACCACGAAACAAACACCAAAAGATAGAAGACTACACAGGTCCTAACAAATAGTGGGAGTCTTCGATTACGCTCCCACATTTAGATAGGACTTCCAAATTATGAACAAACAATGAAACCTCATAGCTAAAACATATTATGGATAAACTAATACTCCAATCAAGAGACAGAGAAGCATGAGCACGCATGAAGAAAGAGAGAAAAACAAACAAATATTTGGAGAGTAAACAATGCTTTCTTAAATGAACAATCAGTCATTCAAATAACCAGAGAAAAAAATAACAAAATTCAGACAAATGATAATGAAAATACATCAAATCAGCACCTTCAAAGCATACAGCCAAGGCCGCCTAGAAAAGTTTAAGTGATGTTTTAAAAAAAAAAAGATATCAAAAGAGACAACTTCATTATACACAAGGATCTCAAATACGTTCTTAACACAAGTGATTAATGTTTTAATACGCATCCTCACATTTATTGCTAATATTACTCATACTTTATACTATGGAAATGTTAGACAAAATGTAAATTTTCTTAATTGAGTTTCAAGTGTTGATAAAGCAGCAAACAGAACTCTAATAAACATCAACATTGCATTTGTTTCAGGAACTGCTAAAAAAAATTACAAATAAGACAGGGGAGAACCGAGATGTCTGCAAAGGAGAGGAGAGTCTTGAAGATCAGAAGCTAGGGGGCTTGGATATCCAAAGCTAATAAAATAAAGACCAAGTGAGCACAAGCATCCATGATCATTTGTTAAAAAGTGACCAAAGAGTTCAGTATGGAATATTCAGTAGTCATTTGGTATTTGAAGAAAATTGGAATTGATTTTTTTTTTTTGATTTCGAGACAGGGTTTTTCTTGGTAGCTTTGGAGCTTGTAGACCAGGCTGGACTCAAACTCAGAGATCTACCTGCCTCTGCCTCCCAAGTGCTGGGATTAAAGATGTGTGCTACCACCACCTGGCCTGAAAAAGTTTGATTTTTAAGTGGGTGGGGTACCTCACGAACTAACCAAAAATTAAAAATAATTAAAAAAACCAAGAATCTCCATTTCCTCCTATTGTATGCAACAACCAAGAAATCATTTCTTAAATAGATTATGATGTGCTATAACAAATGGGCTCATATATGACAGTCAGCAACAACCAGCTCAGTGGTTGGAGTCAGAAGTTCCAAAGTACTTTTGAATGTCAAGTTTCTGTCAAAAAATGGTCCTGTTCACTGTTTGGTAAATCTGACCTACTACAGCTTTATGAACCCACTGTATCTGAGAGGTATGTTCACTATATTGATGAGCAGTTTTTTATAGCTGTACTAAAATACTCAAAAGCCTGCAGCCAGATATGATTAACAGAAAGGTCTCAACCCTTCCCCAAAATGTTTAACAACATGATATAAGCAACACTTCGAGAACTGAATTAAGAGCTGTTAAGTTCATCATCTAATATCTGATCACTTGGCCAACTCAACTACTTCAAACATGCTGACAGCTTTTTGTAGGGAATACTACAATCAGCAACATGAAGAAAATGCATTCCAAGAGTTCTACTGAATCTTGAAGGACTTTTCACACAATGGGAATAAATTATTTTCAGTTTCTCGAGACAGGGTTTCACTATGTATCCCCGGCTTCCAGGCTAGGCTCAAACTCAAAGAGACCCTCCTGCCTTACCCAGACACCCCCAGAAATACACCTCACCGATCTTCCTACAAGAGTCTCCATAAAGCTCAGTTTACAATGACAATCACAACCGAGGGAACAGGTTACAGAAAAAAAAAAAAAAAAAAGAAAGCAACAAAGAAACCCTCATGAGTATACAGGCATTTTGATTCACAAGTAGGCCTAACAAAATAAATTGTAAATTGACAGCTTTGATAAATTATGCCTGGAAAACTAGGTGGGTAGTGAGTCACTGAGAATGAAACTGGGTCTTTTTTTCTTACTTCATAAAAGTCCTCAAAGTGAACTTATTGCAAGACCTGAACTACTGAAATTAATAAAAGAAACACTTCAGGATAGTGACAATTACTTTCTGAATAGGACTCTACTTCAGAAAATCATACAAAAAGTGACAAGCAGGAATTTATCAGATTAAAAACTTATGCACAACAAAAGAAGCAACAGGGTAGAGAGACTAACAATGGGAGAAAATCTTTGCCAGCTGTTCGTCTCACAGATGAGAAATACCCCAAATTAAGAACCCAAAATTAAGCACCAACAACATGTGGATAAGTGAACTGAGCAAACATTTTGCTGCTTTTTGAAACTGGGTCTCTCTGTGAAGCCCTGGCTGTCCTAGAACTAGCTATGTAGACCAGGCTAGCCTAGCTTCTACCTCAGAGAAGATCCACCTGCCTTGGGCTCCCAAGTGCTTGTATATGAATGTGGCCACCATACCCAGAAAGCAGACAATTCTTATTAACAAGAGACTCATAAATATATGAGAAAATAACTCAATATCCTTAACTAGGAGGGAAATAGAAAGAAGTTCTAACTCCTGGCAGTCAAAACTGGAATTATCAATAAAAGGAAAAAAACCATCAAACTACAATTGTTGTCAAGGTTGTAGACAGGAATCCTCATCTACTGCTGCTCTTCAAAAAACTAAACTAGGACTCACTATACCACTTCTCAGTTATATTTCTGAAGGAATCAAGTCAAAGCACAAGCTAGTGCTGCACACTCACATTTAAAAATGACACCCTCCAAGACAGACAAGTTTTGCATCATTCTGGGTTCCTATAAATATTGGAGAACTTTTATAAAATAAAAATAGGGACTTATTTGAAAAGGGACAAACCAAAGGAGAATAAATATATTCTAAGTTTATTATATGCATACCTAAATATATCATAATGAAACCCATTATTTAATGAAAATAAAGACATTTTCTTGACTTTGTCCAATCTAGTATTTTAAGGAGAAAGTTTTAATATCCTGTCTGTTTACAGTAAGATGAAGTTTAAATCAGTGTGTAAGTCAAATACTGACAGTTGAAAAGTTTTCTTCACAAGATAATGCAAGTTAAGTAGTTACGAACCTTGCTATATTAATGTCTACTATTAAAAACATGAAAACAAATTAAAAGCAATTTTCCTAGAAGTTACACAACTTTTTAAAAAGTATGAGACTCCTAAAAGGACTTAGAATATGTACAATTCAACAAGTTTATTTTGGAGAATCTAACAAAGATTTGCATAAACACTTCTAGGAAAGTATATGAGCTTCTGAGACATTATAGGAGTTACATAACATTCTGCCTAAAACAGTAAAAATTCTACTTCAACCTTCCTTGGCTTCACCTCTTTCTTACTCCCTGGCCATATTGATTTTTTCTTGCATGTACACCAATGTAATGTCTTTGGTCATGCTGTTAAATAACTCAGTGGCACTAACCACAGGTCAAACAAATAATCATCAGACCTTATATTATTCAGTATTCAAAACTGTATGAAATATACATTTCTTTTCTTGCCTTTGGTAGATGGGGGTAGGAGCATGTTATAAACACACTATTTTTGCAAATGCAGATACAGGCCAGAGAAGGACTTTGAAGTCTATCACTCTCTGCTTTACTCTCATAGGGAAACATCAAGTTTACTGTTTTGTTTAGTTCAGCTAGCCAGTTAGCTCTTGGGACTCTCTTGTCATGGCCCCCAATGCTCCGATTATAGGAATGTACGTTGAAAATAAAGATTTAAAATTAGGTTCTTATGCTTGTATAGCAAACACTTTTACCTACAGAGCCATCTCTCCAGCTCCAAACATTTGTTTTTTGCCCCCCAGCCCCCAATTCCTGTCTTTTTATTAACTCACGCACAACTCCTTGTCTTCTGGGTTGTTGAAGAAGTTAAGTCAGACACGACTTGCCACAGTAATGTCTGTCAAAGTGACTGGCCATGCAATCTCCAGCACCGCATGCTGTGGGACAATGGTTTTACCCTGTAAACATTTGTTTCTTGTACTTGTTTAATAAAATGCTGATTGGCCAGTAGCCAGGTAGGAAGTATAGGCAGGGCGACCATGCAGTAAGTAGAGACAGGGCAATGAGAACAGGAGAATTCTGGGAAGAGGAATCTGGCAGTCGTGACCCAGCCACAGAAGAAGCAAGATGTGACTGCCTTGCCGAACAAGGTACCAGATACATGGCTAACATAGAGAAGAATAATGGGCTAATATAAGTTATAAGAGTTAATAAGAAGTCTCAGCTACTAGGCCAATCAGTTTATAACTAATGTAGACCTCTGTGTGATTTCTTTGGGACTTAATGACTGCAGGAACCAGGCAGGACAGAAACCTCAGACAACAACCGTATTCTTCAGGACAATCTCAAAGGCAGCTCATTTTGCATTTTTATCCATCTTATTTTTTCACAATATTTCAATGTGTGTTTCAGCACAGCCAACTTAATCTTTTTCCTTTGCTTAAGTCTTCTTGAGGATGCTGTAAGACTTTTTCCTTTTCTTGGCACCACCATGAAGTCCCAACACAGGATGAAAGGTAGACTTTTGAATGTTGTAGTCAAAAGTATGGCATCTTCCAGTTGCTTACCAGCAAGGAGCAGCCTTAGCCAATCAGAAGGAATTTCCTCCTAAACCTGGATTTTACATTTTTCTATAGCATCTGAGGGTCCAACCTCAAGGGTGATGGTCTTCCCCATAAGGGTCTTTATAAAAATCTGTATGTTGGTAGTGTTCCACCACAGGTGGGCAACTGGAAAGCCAAAAACCTGTTTTCTTTATAAAAGTAATTGGCCTTGGTATTTTGAGATAGTGACATAAAACACAAATAATCTCTCCCAACTCTCTAAAATAAAGATTCTAAAATAAAGCTTTAACATTTGGCATGAAAAACTGAGGACTGGTTTAGCACATAATCTTTAGAAAACAAGGATCAATGTAACATGTTTAAAAAATGTAAGTAACAAGTAACGGGTTTCAATAGTACTTACTGCGCCAGATGCGGCACCTAAAAGACAAAACATTTACAGCGGTAAATGACATGCTCCTCAGTAGGTCCAATACTTATTCTTATTATTTCTTCCTTTCTATTCTTATTAAAGCTCATGAGTTGTCCCTTATTTCCTGTTTACTTGCTTCCCATTCAACAAAGAAAACAAATGAAACATCTATAGCATAAAGCATTTTTAAAACTCGAGTTTTCAATCTCCAAAGTTAACTGTCAGCCGCCAAAATGAGAAACATTCAATTTGCTCTTTGGCTATCTGTCACTCTCACTTAAATTCCTTTCTTTCTTATATATGTTATTAAAATACAATAATGTCTCTCTATTCTCTAACTTTTGTCACTCAGTTACTTTAATCTTATACCTGTGCTGTCATAGAGCAGACTCATGAGATATCACACATACCTGCTTAAAATTTAAATTACAACGAAATAACTTCTTCAATTGTACCAGCCACATTTCAAACTCAATTAGATGTACCTAGTAACAACTGCATGACAATTATAGGTTATAGTATATTTCTACTATTGCAGAAAGTTTTTTCTTTTTTTTTTTAAAAATTGTTTGTTTGTTTATTTATTTATTTATTTATTTATTTATTTATTAATTATGTATGCAATATTCTGTCTGTGGTGCAGGCCAGAAGAGGGCACCAGACCTCATTACAGATGGTTGTGAGCCACCATGTGGTTGCTGGGAATTGAACTCAGGACCTTTGGAAGAGCAGGCAATGCTCTTAACCTCTCAGCCATCTCTCCAGCCCTGCAGAAAGTTTTGTTAGTGTCCTACACTACCCGCCCCCTCCCAAAGTTTTATGGCATAAGGGATTTTCAGGTGTTTGTTAGTGACAAAGCTCATATAAATAATTAATTTCTAACTTTAGAAACTAGGCAACTTAAAATTTTAAGTAAAAGAGAAAGCAAAGACTGTAAAACAAAACAAAGGTTCACATATATGGAAAGCATTCAACTGACTAGAAATATCAACAATAGAGCCAAAGCATTGGAAAAGTAGGTTGACTACAAAGACCAATGAGGTAACAGTCATTTTTGTTGTTAGGACTTAAGAATGCAATTATAAAGGCCATCTGTCTATCGTCAAAAACTGCAAAAATACAAACCAATCATAAAGATCATTTTAAAAACTAATTTTATATGAGCAGTTTATCAGAATATATGTATGTACAGCACATTACGCCTGGTGCCCAAGGAGACCAGAAGGCATCAGATTCCCTTGGAACAGGAATTTCAAATGGTTGTTAACCATGTGAAAATGGGGAAAGGATGCTAAGTCCTCTGAAAAAATAGCAAGTGCTGAACCCTTCAGCCCCAGATAACCACTTTCATTCGTTGTTCTAATATGGCGTCCACCATATACTGTAGACATACCTGCAGTTACATCCATACTGTTTACTCCAGGCTGCAAGAAGAGACATTAAATTACTACCATTCAAATTATTTAAACTACATTTTATAAAAATATGGTTCAATGAATCAATTCCATGTGTAATCTATAAGCCACTAACTCAGCAACTATAAAATTTCTAGTGGTCAACTCTCAGGCTTGCTATACGTTTCAGAGCATTTTAAGATACTACATGGTTATCAATTGTACAGAGAACCACAGGCCTTCCCTCTCAGTTCTGAAATCTATAAAGCTCTGAAAACCAAATCTTATTAATTAGTCAATGAAACTTACCGATACTAACATATCAGAAATAGGGGCTAAGACTCCACAGGATATTTTTGTAATGTAAATATATGCAAATGTTAATAAAAGGTCAATAATTTGATTAAAACACCAAAATCTTACTATTCCAATTAAGTATGTCATACCTATTTATTAAAACCAGTAAGCTCTCAGGAAATAAGCACACTTATACTAATATATTTATATACCAAAGTATTACCTAAGTATAACAATTAAGTCTATTCAAGATCATACCAAGTTAAATTGTAATAGCTGAAGTTTCAATAAAAGGGGGATTTCAAATTAAGTCTTCTCATTTTTAAGTTGAATATCAATTTTTGCTAGCATTTAATAAATGTCACCTTTGAAAATACAGACTACCTCAGTGGTTTTCTCTCACAATTTAAGTGCCTTGTTTCTTACAGAATTAATTTAATCATTGAACATGTATGTTGCAATGTAATGCTCAATTACAATTTCCATGTTATATTTTAGTTTTGAGGTGTCCTACAACCTACATGCACATTATTACTCACATATGAAAGCAATCAAAACTCAGAAAAGAATTATTTTCACAAGATTACCAACCGGTAAGGCAGGTTGCATGGAAGCCTGAGACATATGAGACATCATCATTCCTGACATTACTGAAGACATCATTCCAGGCATCTAAAATAAAAGTTAAAAAATGGTTACCATGTAAGAACAAAACACTTTACAGGATTGCAAGTATAATTTAAGAAACAATATGTAACCACTGAAACTATGCTATTTTATTAAACGAATAATATGCTTGCTTAGTAAGTGCTTGTTGAATGAATGAAGAATGCTATACTGATACTGCTCCAATACTTACGTCATAATTCATTTGTATGGTAACAATATTTAAGTAATTTAATTTACTTAGTTAATTTAAATAAGTATTAAGAAGAACAGACTATATTAGTCTAACTTAAAATTGAGACTATTCATTTCAATTGAACATTGATTCTCCTTTCTTTGAAACAAGAGACTATAAGACAAAATTTTTTCATAATTTTCACTTCTTATTCTTATCTGTACTAAATAAATTTGATAGTAATCTGGTCATTTTCATAATCTTAGATCTTTGGTGCTTAAAATTTTCTAAACAATTTGACTCAGTATTCATCTATATTACAAAAAATAAAATATATAGTCCTATATTAGAATTTGACATTAATATATAAGAGTATCAAAGGATCTAAGAAACTTGGAGGACAAAAATTGTAATAACCATAAGTATTGAACAAGGAAACTGGTTATTCAAGCTTCAAGTTAAATGACTAAATTATAAAATAGGAAAAGTATAAGCACATTGGTCAATCTAAAAATATAAAATTAGGTAATAATTTCTATGTGTAGTTTTATTACTTGTTAAAATTCAAAGTGAAACAGGTTGTAACACCTGTAGGCTTGCATGGGGTTAACTGATTAAAAAAGAGATAAAAATTATCTACTGGACAGAAATTATAATCAGAAGACGCGATGATTCCTGGAACATATGGTCAAAATAATATTTTATAAAAAGCATAGAATTTGAAAACAAGCACGGACATCTTCAAAACCTAACTAAGAGATTAAAGAAATAACTTATCTTATGAAAAAAGCAGCAGCAAACATGGAAGAGTTATGCTTGCTTCCAAAACCATCTACCCTTCAGAGATACTGCTCACCACATGCTTTAGAAAACAGCAGCGAACTCAACAGATAACTGGTCGTGAGAAGCACTTCAAAAGCACAGCAGAAAAGTTTAAAATGGCATATATATATATAAAACAAGTAAAAAACTACATTCTGAACTAAAACCTTAAGATAATTTTAGAAGTGGAAGTTTAAAAACCTACAAAGAAAATTAGTAATTTCTAAGGAACAAAAAGTACTTTAAAAAGTAGAGTAAGAAGAAAAATCTTCACTAACTTAAGAGACCATTCATAGTATCAATAGACTGAGCAAACTAATATAACTTCAGTTAACTATTGATTATAACATAAAGACAAAATCCCACTGTCCTTCCTATTTCTCACAATTTAAAACATTATTCATGAGTGTGTAAATCAGTTATGACTAGAAAATAAGACCAATAGGAAATACAGAGCTACAGTCCTGTAGTTCTTAAGTCCTGGTAGGCAGAGTCTAGTTACACTTGTTTTACCTGACAAAGCAATCTGTGAGCTTTTATTTTATGTAAATAAATATTCTAAAAGTGATGTTATGAATATGAAACTGAAGAACATCAATATATAAGATATTGTATTTCATACATATTGTTTCACATGGAGGGTTTACCTAGCTCTATCTGTAAAGTCTTTTAGATTTTCTATTTGGGACCACCACCTCCCATTGTTAATGTTTACTAAAAAAGGAAAAACTTTTAGTTTAGTTGCTATGATAGTGTTATAACAATTTCAGGAAACATCACTTTCTAAGTACAAATGGACATTCACATTAGCTTAACATGAAATGTATTATAATACATTTTATAAAATCAAAACATGTTGCTTTTTCCATTTCTAGTACTTTGGCCAATATATAAAGTACTAAAATAACCTTAAGTTTTAGTTATTAAGACCAGAGACAGAGTGTTTGAGGAAAAGTGAACACCAAGAAACAACAGCCAATGCTCTTAAATACCTCTCCAGCCCTGGGAGTGGAGGGAGTTTTAAAGCCAATCATCAGTATGTATTCAAGCCAGGTATTGCGGATAACCCCTCTTAATAAATTCCTGTTACTACACTACTGGCCAAAGAAGGAAAACCAAAAGTTCATAATCAGTATGGGTGATCTCCCCAACAGGATATTCCCTAAAAATAAAAGTACGACTGCAGATGTGAGATTAATAGTAGAGCACTTGTCTAGTATGCATGAGGCCTTGCAATCAGTGACCAGTACTAGGAGAATAAGATATTCAGAAGAAGCACAGTTTGAGGACAATAAATAAATGAGTAAAAACAAAGGCCCACCATACAACCTACTCAATTGCTTTTAGCATCCCTGATAGTTTCTCGCTGTAGATATAAATGTGTTTTATTTACCACTTTACATACTTTTAAAAAACAACAGTAATAAAAGCAGTATAAATGCCACAGAAATTGAACAGGGCCTGGAGAGATGGCCCAGCAGTTAAGAGCACTGACCACTCTTCCAGAGCCCTGGTTTAATAACCAGCATCTACATCGAGGCTCACAATCATCTGTAACTACAGACACAGGGGATCTGATGTCCCCATATCAAAATAACAACAAATTAAAAAACAGTACAATAAAGACAGTACATTTCTGTTAAATATCTAAATAAAAAAAGGTAAATGGTGTTTTTATAATTTGTTAATACGGAGAAAACATTTACTAAGACAACTTCACATGCCTAGTTTTGTTTATTAAATACAACCTATGGAACTTAGAAATTCTAAAGTAAGTAAAGTAGTTCTTTCCATCTCTTATCTGTGTTTCACATCCCATATTCAGTAACCTATGACCAATGTAGGTCTGAAAATATTATATGAAACTTTAGGCTTAGCAACACTGTGTGTGTGTGTATACAACTTCAAGTAAACCTCATTTTACTTAATAATGGCCCTAAACCACAAGTGACAATGCAAAGGAGTTATCAGGGCACAAAATTCCCAAGGTCAGATAAACAACAAGCAGGGCATTTAAGAATGGAAAAAAAAAAAAAACAGTAAACATGTATGAGGTTCAGTTTCAGGAATCCACAGGAAATCTTGGAACACACATACCTAATAAGAGGAACACTTTATAGCTACCCTTCATGCTCTGAGAAGATTAACTGAATTGATTACATCTTACAACTTTACATAGAGAAGCAGCCTTGCACAACTATTAAGTCAGACTAGCAAAATTCCTATTTTAATTTGACTACTTAACAGCTTTGGGAACTTGGACCACTTTGACACTGACTTCTCTGGACCTCAATTTCTCATCAACAGCAAAAATATTACCTGATAGGACTTATTTTAAGCCATCAATTGCAAAAATGAATGTAAGGCAATTAAAATTAGTGCTAAGATATGATAGCTACTAGAGTTTCCTCACAGTATTCACGGTTCTAGTACTACCTAATAATGGTTAACAAAATCTCTAAATGTTTATCTCATATAAAATGGCACCGTATTTATATATAATCTATGCATAATCCTGGTAAATTTCAAATATCTAGATTTCTTATATTACCTAATAAATATCAAACGCTACATAGTTTTTAAATTGTAAAAATGCCAGAACACATTCAGTATAGACACAAATCTTTCTCTAAATATTTTTGAATGGTCAATGGTTGAATCTACATGCACCAGCACCTAAAAACATGAAAAATCAACCAACAATATTTTATTGTAACTCTTAACCTTTCACAATGAATGAACTTTTCATTTAACTTTTTCCTCAGCCATTCCTTCTCTATTTCTCATTTGCTTTGTTCATATTCTTCATTAAAGGTATCTAGCAAACAGCACGAACTCTTTTATAACCTTGAATAGAAATCAATAGTACATGTAATAAGAAGTCATCCCAGATTTAGTATCAAATTTAATGCTGGCTCTGCAGTGTTAGTGTACAATTCATTTAACTCTCTAGACCATCCAGCTACCAAATATACCCTGGACTAATAGTCAATTCAGTTTTCAGAAAGGGAGATTAAATTCAATAAGGATTATGAATTTCTCAAAGTTTATATAGACAAGACAGAATTATAATCCTTTACAACAGGCAACATAAATTTAGAAATGTAGTTGAATAAAAATGAATACCATTGTATTTTTTAAAGATAGTTCTAAATTCAATTAGAGAAACAGAAAATAGTGGTGCTTAAGTCTTAACAAAATTAAGGGTTTTAAATTTTATACTAAAAAAAATGTAACCTAAAGCCTGTGGGACAGAAGACCATTATAATCTCCTTTTCACGTTCTTCAAGCTATAACCAATATTACACCTATCTGCATCTTTATACTTTGTTAGTATCAAAGGGTAATCTATTAACATTAACTACATCATGTAGAGACAGACTCACTGATAAATACAACACATAATTTTGCTATTATACAATCCTAGCTGATATTTGTTTTTGTAAGTGAAGCACATTCTAAACCAATAAAAAAGATACCATAGTAAACATATAAATCAGCAAGTCTATTAATATCATTACTAACTCAAGTATTATGTATTATAGATGACTTGTCTTTATTATGACTGGTACCGTAAAATATTACCATAAACACATGAGCAGTGTTTTCTCCTATGACCACAAAACAGCTATGTCACTGAGCCATTACTGTACCGAATACTACAGGAAACTGTAATACAAGCATTTGCTTATTTAATAAAGGAAAGTATATAGTAAAAAAAATAGTAAATCATAAATTTTCAGGTCCACTCTAATCTTATGAGACCACTATCATGCATGCAGTCAGCCATAAGCTAACTGAAACATTATTATGTAGCACACAGAAATTAATCAGGTCTCATTTACAGAGACAGCAACTTTCCTAGACTACATGATGAAATACACATTCCAAACCTATTGTCAAAAGGAGCTTAAGGTTCTGAAGATCAGGACCTAATGAATATGACCCTATTTTTACAATAATAATTTTTATTTGAAAAAAATTAAAGTTTAAGACAAATCATATAAAATTTTGTTTAAATGAAAAATGAGAGCCTTAGATACAACAAACTGTATTTCAATCTCCAACAGTTCTGAATTTCTGGCATTATAGATTTTTTAAAAAATATTTATTTATTATGTATACAGCATTCCTTCCATGTATGTCTGCAGGCCAGAAGAGGGGCACCAGACCCCATTACAGATGGTTGTGAGCCACCATATGGTTGCTGGGAATTGAACTCAGGACCTTTGGAAGAACAGTCAGTACTCTTAAGCTCTGAGCCATCTCTCCAGCCCTGGCATTATAGATTTTTAAGAGAAGTCAGTTTCTACTTTGAGCACACTAAGAAACAATGGATTTAAGCCCACCAAAGCAAATGATCATGTCTTTATTAACTACTAATTAGAAGTAACCACTGCTTGAAATAGATGAAAAGTAACAGATGCTAAGTTGACTAATGAAAAAAATAAAATCAAAGACGTATCTATAACCTTTCCAGGAATAGTCCGGAACGCTCAGTATTGCCAGCCACTCCACACGATGGAGGCTCTTAAAAGCCATCTACACATCACACATTTATATTAACATTCTTAAGAGACATAAATGTCTGACAAAAAGAAATATGGAGGTATTAAGGTATAATGAAAAACTATGAACAACATCAACGAGGGGGAGCAATCCGCTAGTACACTTGTGTATTAGAATGTTCACTATTGAGACCTCAAGAACAATGGCAATGGGTTTTTGATCCTACTGCACCTATTGGTTTTGGCAGTTTGGATGCTCACCTTACTAGACCTGGATGGAGGTGGGTGGTCCTTGGATTTCCCACAGGGCAGGGAACCCTGATTGCTCTTTGGGAGGGGGACTTGATTGGGGGAGGGGGAGGGAAAGGGGAGGCGGCGGCGGGGAAGAGACAGAAATCTTTAATAAATAAATAAATAAATAAATAAATAAATAAAAATACGAGCCCGCCAAAACGGGGGGAAAAAAAAAGAATGTTAACCAAGTGCTAGCAGTATTTCTTATGAATAAGAAGCTCCTAGTGGAAGGTGGTGGGAAAGACACTTAGCTTCTGTTTTAAAAGGTTCCTGCCTGCAAGACTTCCCAATAACAGCATTGTGTGCATCTCAAAGAGGGAGAGAGCCATTCTTTTGAAATGAGATAGTTTTCTTAGATCACTTCAAACATTAAACACTTCAAAACATTACTGTATTTCAAGCTTTGAATGCGTTCACATCGAAATGTTATCTAAATGTAGCTGAAATAAGCACACCTGTAGTCTTTAGTAAAAAATGTCAAAATCTAACCACAGTATAAAAGTGAAGATAACATTTGTTCTAGGCTACTATTCTTTATAAAGAAAAGTATTTGCTTGAGAAACGTAAATACACAGATATTACCTAGATTTGAGAATTTATTATGTGCTGTTTTTAAGACTGGCTAACATTAAAAATAAAAACAAAGTATTTCAGTAAGGTATCTCAGGAAAACTCTATTACCAATCACCTTTTATGTTAGAGTCGTATATGTTAAAATTTCATTCTCAAGGACATGATACAGCTTGAATGAAATAAGTACTCAGATTTCTTTACTTGAAAATAAAAGGAAAGAAGAAAAAGAAACCCCTTATCTACTTGATTTTATCTGTTTTTGCTAAATGAAAAGCAATCATTCAGATACTAAACACAGTAACAATGTAACGTCACAAGTAACCTGGAGACACACAGGGATGAGTTACTTTCTACCTTTGCTACATTGTAGCAAATAGTATCTATTTGTTTCATTCATTCAACAAGTATTACTCAGCACCCACAATGCACCAAGAACTGTGCTCAGCACCTACAGAATTATTAACAAGAACAACTTGGTTCTTGCTCTGTAAGAGCTTATAATCTTTTACTTGTTAGGAAAGTAGGAAATCAGAAAAAAGTAAGGAAAAAAATAAAGAAAATGTCACTAAGTACCAAAATAAAACAGTAAAAATTTCAAGCATATCAAATAGGTATTAAATTACTTAAAGAGGAAGTCAACATTGTTCACAATTATTTCTGAGGAAATAATTTAGGCAAGCAAAGATGTCATGGTGACAGTGATCATGAAATCAAGATGTCAAAGATAGCAGCATAAGCTTAAAGTAAAGAACTAATATAACCATTTAAAGCATCATGAAAAGATTAGTAAGAAAACATGCATCACTTATTGTTTTGGCATGTATTAGAGATGATCTTTCAAACTTAAGCTGTGGAATTTAAATACTAGACCACAGATAGAGAAAAATAAAGGAGATTATTGAGCAAAGAAATATATTTTACTTTTCATTTTTTTGATAGATTGAAGTCTTGAAGTAAGAAAACCAGTTCAAAAACATATGAGCTTCCTAGATGGGAATGGCACAACCTGGGCTGTTAAAGATCTGTGAGTCTGTCTTACTCAGTATTAAAATAAGATAATTAAATTCAGCTATAAAATGTAATCACTCATTGATGTACTATCAAAAATTCACCCCCCAAAATCCTAATAATTAATTAGGAAGAATTTTATTTCTGTATCAATCAAAAAAAGTAGATATCATAAGTTGTTAAACCTGGAAGGGAGCTCAAGCCTTAATTCATTAAATATTATTTTTTTATTAAAATAAGAGTAAAATAAACACTTAAGAATGAGCCAGCTAATAGAACTCTGTTGGGCAAAGGCAAAACTCAGTTGATAAAGACAACAGAATTTAATGTTCCTGGTGATTAAAAAGCACATACAAAAAGAAAAAGAACAAGAAAACATCTTAAAGACAGAATATGTTTTATTCTGAATGGCTATGGAGGAAGGCAGCCTTATACACGATCACATTGACAGAAATTTCTGCTGGAAAGTATTTAATATGGTTACTAAGGAAAAATAAAATTTAGTAAATACTTTTTTTTTTTTTTTTTTTTGGTTTTTCGAGACAGGGTTTCTCTGTGGTTTTGGAGCCTGTCCTGGAACTAGCTCTTGTAGACCAGGCTGGTCTCGAACTCAGAGAGATCCGCCTGCCTCTGCCTCCCAGTGCTGGGATTAAAGGCGTGCGCCACCACTGCCCGGCAATACGGTTTTTTTTTTTTTTTTTTTTTTTAAAGAGAGAGACCCCCTCCAAAAACTTGTATACTATTTAAAGTTCATTTATTACTAAGGCTCTTCCAGTAATACAATCTTCGAATTTTATAACTGACAAGTATAGTATTACTTTCCCAAAAAGTTGGGTGCATTAGGAGATAATTTAATCTACATGATAGGCAACTGAGATAAAATTTAAAAGACATTACAATTAAGTTACATTTGCTATTTCTAGGTATTCACTAATAACCTGAAATGGAGAAAATAGAATTCCAGCTTATCTTATAAACTAAGTGGAGAAAACCCTGAACAAAACCCTTTTTGAAGTGACTAGCTGCATTTCATTTTTTTTTGTTTGTTTTTCAAGACAGGCTTTTTCTGTAGCTTTGGAGCCTGTCCTGGAACTAGCTCTTGTAGACCAGGCTGGCCTCGAACTCACAGAGATCCGAGTGCTAAGATTAAAGGCGTGCGCCACCACTGCCTGGCTGCATTTCAATTTTGCAAGCCCAGTTTTACCCTAGATCACTACTGTCTAGTCTGCATACTATTTTATAAACAAGCTTTAAATTTGTCATATTGAGTAACATTCAAAGACCATAACCATTCAACAATACAGACTGCTTTCTATTTTAGTCTTTGGTTGGTCTAAGAAAAGATAACTTAGACGTGATCAACAAAGCAGATCTCTTGACAGAAGACTGACCTGTTCCAGAACCTTGGTACATATCAGAATCCAGATGCTTAAGTCCCTTGCATAAAAAAAGTCGCAATACATGCATATAACCTATGGACATCTTGTAAATTGAAATTATCTCTTTCATATTTACTTGTTTCATAGTTACTTGTAATAACTAATATGATATACACGCTCTATACAAAGGTAACTATATAGTTGTTTTATGTATTGAATAGGGAATACAACAAAGCAAAGTCTGTGTTCTGGAAAAATGTATTTTTCGTGTTCTATAGTTAGTTCAAACAATGGATGAAGAACCCTATAGCTACAGTCAACTATTTTTGAAAATTATATAGCCTTCATTCCCAAAATCTAAAAAGTTTTAAATAAACTTTTAAAAAGATGGATGGCAAGACTATATATTTACCACCATGAACCATACACCCCGTTCTTCTCAAATATCTGCATTGTGACTACTATTCATTAATAATTCTGAGCATATGCAAATAGAAGAAACGATATAGGAAAATGATCAGTTCATCATTAGGAGAAAGTTCACAGAGCTTTGAGAAAGAATCCTAGATTCCTTAAGGATTCATTCAGCTTATCATGCCTTCCTAGTATCATAAAGCTGAAAAAAAGTTAGGACCCAAATTTGTTGGTGGGGGGATGAGTACTAGAAAATGATCTAACTTTGAGAAAATAATGGCTATTCTCTTGAGACTTTCAGAGCTAATATCCTAAAGTATTCATTATCCTCACAGGGAACCAACAGAGGGAGAAAGAATTCTAAACATTTAAATAGTCAGTTGTACTTAATGGTGTATAAACATACTGGACTAGAAAAAAAAGGAGTCTAAGACCATGAAGCAAACTTCAGAATATCTGAAGTATCTGAGTAGCAAGTAAACTTGTTAGGAAGGCAGTCACTGGCACAGCTAAAGAGAAGGGGCCATAAAACAAACTGTGACCAGTTTATGCCAATTACTTAAAAAATAAAGTCTGCATTGTAGTGAAAATGACTAACTGGCATCTCAGGTTTGCTAGTGCAACAGCACCATTACAGCAAGGGTAAGCAGGTCAACCCCTTGCAAAACTTACCTTGACTGGCCCAATGGAAACAGAAGGCCCCAGAAAAGAGAGAAGCATCTGGCAGTAGCAAATTGTTTTATTTTATCTTTCTGTGGAAAGAAACTAATTTTAAATAAGAACCAGAGCATTTAAAGAATAAATATCTTTTAAAAGCTCATTATCTAGTTAGAGCAGCTCTACCAAGAAAACAAGAAGGGCTTTGTGCTGCTTAGAGATGGAAAGGTACAGAAGAGGATTAGAGCTGTCTCTGCATCTCCTAGGGAGCTTCAGGTACTGATATTCTAGAGTAACAGAGCAAAGGAATCTTTTACATAAGGAACTCCTGCAGGAAGAACCTTTTTAGTCTGGTGCCTCTGAATAAGGAATTTATACAAAATTAAGGGCTATACTCCAAATATAAAAAAAAAATACTTGACACTGAGTCATTCTACTTTAAATAAAAACAGAAAACACAAGCTCCTGTTTCCACTGCAATTTCACCAATAACTTTAGTCTTCATTGCTTAGACCATTATCAAAGTCAACAGCACTCATTAGCAAAAGAAAATATACAACTGGTTTTCCATAATATTTTGTTAACCAAAATTTTTCATGACTTATCAAGACATTCAAATGGGATGACCCAGCCTGCCCAAGGATCTGTGTACTATAGAATCTTCCATAGGACACAACTGCTCATGGAACTGAAGCTCTGGCCTTTCTTCAACGCTTCTAAATTAGAAATAGAAATTCTGTCTAGCAGTGTCACTGACTCAGCTACAATCTTTCGCTCCAAATCACTCCCACAGAATGTCCATTTTCAATTTGTGCTAGAGATACAAGGGGCAACTCACAATTAGGAGTGCAGAAGCAGTATCATTTTAAAACTCAAGTAGAAAATGAGCTACCTATTTGGCACTGTCCAGGGAAGAATTAGTAATAGAGCATAAAATCCCTCCACACCCAACAGAAGGAAAATATTCCAAGAGTAAAATTCATTCTAAATGAAAATCCTGAGTAATTGCTATTTTTCTGATGCTACGCATTTACACGGTTCACCAAAATCATACGATATATATAATATATATATATATATATTTACTCCTAGACCATTAACAATCAACCTAGAAAGTCACTAAATCAAGGAGCCTACACATATAATGTCCCTTTAAAGATTTTGATTTTCAAGACAGGGTTTCTCTGTGTTTCCTTGGCTGTCCTGGAACTCACTCTGTAGACCAGTCTGGCCTTGAACACAGAGACCCTCCTGCCCCTGCCTCCCCAAGTGCTAGGATTAAAGGCGCGTGTGGGTGTGTACCACCACACCCAACTTAATATTCTTTAGATCTTAATTTTGTTGAGGAAATAATTTTTTTGTACAGTATTACTACATTCAAAATTTGGTTACAGTGATGCTCAACATGACTTGTCTGAAAACATGTGGCTATAAACTAACCCTTCAATAGCTGGATGCACTGAACTACATTTTAAAATCTCCACACAATAAAACAGAAATAAACAAAACTAAGTAAAAAACATATTCTTACTTGTCCCATTGGAGGTCCTCCCATAGGGGGCATCATCTGTGGCATCATTCCATGAGGTACGGGAGGCATGTTTGCTCTCTGACCCATAGGGTGCATTCCCATTGGTGCATAATGCATGCCAGGATGCCCCATCTGAAAAATATGAAAAAATGAAGAGACTGAGTAAATGTTTTTTTTTTTTTAAAAATCAATGACCTATATGGCACAATATCAAGTTAAATTATTATATTAGCATTTACTAATATTAATCTTAAAAATAAACTATAGTGGTTATTTTAAGGAATCTGAAAGTTAACAAAGTAAATCCATTATCGGATTACAGCCCCCTCATCTGCTCAATGTTAAATGACTGCCTAGCCTTGGTGGCTATTGAATTCCAACTTAAGAACACAACTTTGTCCCCTTTATACATATAGCCACCTTATATTACTTAAAATTACATTAATTTGGATGAGGTTTTGACATAAAACAGAATGTGGGTACCCAAGAGTAACTTCATTGGGAGATAAATATACTATTTCCGAAGTCAAATCCGTTAATACAGGTAAAATATCAGACTGTCATTCTGTCCCAGAAACTAAATGCAAATAACAAACTGACCCGTTTCGTCAACTTCAGATGATCTATATGTACGTACACACACAGACATATGTCCATTGTTCCTCGCCCGAAACTAAACACCCGCTGTCAATTCTCCCAACCACTACTCCCGGCGAAAAGAAACTATGGCAGCTTCTCTCTCAAGTCCCAGGGACTTAAGGCACCCGACGGTAAAACAGGCCTAGGGCTCTGCCATGCAAGCTCGCCGGGGAGCCGGCACCTTCCGAAGGTGTCTGTGTAGGCCCAGACCCCTGGAACGTCCCAGGTCCCACGTCCGTCTTTGTGCATTCCCGCCCTCCAGCCCTCTCTCCTGGGACGCAGCCCACCATCTGCAGCTCTTCCTGGGACACTCTCCTCCTTTCGGAGAAAGCTTCCTGTTTCTCTGACTCGGTTTTTCATTGTGCCGCTTTCCCCTACCCCGCCGATCCCTTACCGAGGGCCGTCTCCTCAGGAAGCCGTCAGCAGAGACCCAAGAACTGGAGCACAGGTTTGAGCCGGACAATCTCCGCTCCCCGTCCCCGGGACCCCGCGAGGGAGGTTGGCTCTCCATTTCACTCACCATGAGGCCTCCACGCTCGGCTCCAGTCCCCGGCCTCATCGTCGGGCTCAGACTGCTCCGTCGGCGGCCACTGCCGCTGCACATACCAACAAGCAGCGATCTGAGTGGCTGGCGCCCGCCGGGGCCAAAGGGTAAAGGCTGCCCTGAGCTACGGGGCGGGATCAGCGGGGCCAATAAACTGACAGGCTTCCCTGCTGTCCAATCAGAGCGCGCGGCCGACACGCAGCTCTGCGGCGATTCGCCCCCGGCCTCGGCCTCGCTCGGCGTCGCCTGCATGGAGAGGGGGGAGGGGGACGGAGGAAGTTTCTGCGTCGAGGGCTGAGCCGGGAAAACTCCACCAACTTCCCCCAGGAAAGGGGACACGGCCGGGACCCGGCTTCCGGGGCTCGAACCACCGCACCCCGCTGGGGGTGCGGCAGTGGCGTCCTGCCACCTTCGCCACCCCCCCCCCGCCCTAGTTACGTTCGCCCCACAAACCTGAGGCCACCGAGGGTGGGGTGGGGGCGGGGGAAGCGGCACCCAGCGTTATCGGCCTAGTGCGCGCGCGCGCGCGTGGGGCAGGCGTGGGGAGGGGTCCTGTGCTCGGGGGGGGGGGGGAAGAGCTCGAGCTCTGCGCGCGCCCGCCCGCCTGCCCGCGGCTGAGCGCGCGCCCGGGCGGAGGGAGGTGGCGCGCGCAGCGTCGCTGGCGGGGAGCTCTAGGGGCGGAGATGGCCCGCCGGGGAGAGAAAGCGATTGGCAGTTAGGACGCGGCCGAGCCGAGCCCAGCCCGGGGAGCTGCTGTTATGGGGGACGGGTGGTGCGCGCTGACGGGACCCGAAAGGGCCGAGGAAGTTCGGCTGTGTGTGGGAGCGGGCCGCGGGGGCGCGCGCTCCATAGGAGCGCCTCCGGAAGAGGCGCCCGCCGCGCTTGGCGGCGGCCGCTCGCGCGCCCCCGCGGCCCCGCGCGCGTTGGTCTCGCCCGACGGCAGCCGTCGCTGATTGGCCGTTGCCGGGACGGGGCGGGGCTGCGGCGGACGTTCGACCTCCGCGGGTCTCTCCGTCTTTCCCGCCATGTCGTTTATGGAGCGTGCGGGGTCCGCGCGACTGCGCCGCCAGGTCACCCCCGGCCCCGTGTCTCGGCGGGTGAATTCCAACTTCACTCGGGGGGATGGTTGGGGTGAGGGCGATGTCGACGAGGACGAGGGGTGCGACCAAGTGGCCCGCGACTTGCGGGCAGAGTTCTCAGCCGGGGCGTTGTCGGAGCCCAGGAGGGCCCCGCCTCTCCCGCGGCTCGGGGACGGGTCTCCCGTCTTGCCCGAGAAGCGCAATGGCATCTTCCCGGCGACTGCGGCCGCCAGAAGCCAGCCTCGGCGGTGGCCGGTCCAGGTCCTTTCCATTCTCTGTTCGCTGCTCTTCGCCGGCCTCCTTGCTTTCCTTCTCGCCATCGCCTACCTGATCGTTAAAGGTACTGACCGAAGCCCAGGCCTTGGAAGTCTGTCCAGGGTCCAGTCGAGCCAGTACAGCACTCGCCCCCATTCAACACTTTTTCCCCAAAACTTTCACTCGAAACTACCTTTCTTCGCTCTTCTCTCCTTTTGTCTTCTCTCCCTAGCTGGAGATCCCTGCTCCATAATGAGAGCCATTTCGAAAGGATTTCATTCACTAAATCCACACTCTAAAGAAATGTAGAGGCATTGAACACGAGTTGAAACATTAGCACGGCTATTTTATCAGAGTCCCTGCTTTTTTTTTTTTCCATGAAAAAAATAGACTGTATATGTTCTAAGGCTGATTCACAAATGACCGTAGAGAAATCGAAGGACAAGGCTTTCTTCTCCGCAGCCCAAATGTCTACTTTTATAGACAATAGCTTTTCTGTGTTTGTAACGAGGTAGAGTAACAGTTGCAGGGCAGAGTCTGTTCTGCCGTGTCAGAAACTGACATACTGGCCAAATAGGAACGCTCCCAAAGACACTCTTCAGCCCTTCCCCTATTCGAGTTTGTTGTGTGGTTAGTGTTCATTATACTGGAAAGAGATTTGAATTTAGAGCTGATAGTCTTGACTTTGCCAATTTATTGCTAAATAGAAACCTCAAAACCGTATCTTGTATTGAAAGGATTCAACACTTTGTCACATTTACTACTGAAAATTAAGTCTATTTAATCCCAGTTTTGCTTTTTTTTCTCCCAGCTCCTAACGGGATGCAGGTAGCCCTTTGACAGGTTACCATTGTTTGATGGGATTTTTGTTAGGAAGACAGACAGATTACTTCTTCATAATGTTATTGGGCTGTTAACTGTGGGTCTTAAAAGTTTGACTGCCATTGCTTCAAATCTCTGTCAACACCTTTGACCGTTTTTTTTCACTTCAACCCTGAAGTGCTCACAGTTTGTCTTTTGCATTATAAAATTATATGCTCATAAGTACAAGTTTATCACAGAGGACATTGGTATTTTGGAGACTGGAGCAAGGAACTAAAGTCAGAATCTACTATGCTCTTAAGTTTCTTTTGTTCAAACGGTCTTCAACACAACCCAGGGGATAAATGATATTTTTGTAAATACACAATGATTCTTGTAAAGGTATTTGCTTGCTGAAGGTGGTAAACCAGAAGTCGAAGCTCACTCTGACTTCAGGCTACCTTTGACAGTTGAACAGTGTCTTTGGAGCCTTTGGATATTCGTGTCTTGAAGGAGTACTACTCTGCTACCTAAACCTCTTTTTGTATTTACAGAACTGCATGCAGAAAATTCGAAAAATGAAGATGATGTAGATACTGGGCTGTTAGGTATGAACTGTTCATTCTATTCATCACTTATTTTTTGTTTTTCTAAATTATATTTAAGTTATACATGCTTTGGGATAAAATTGTTTATATACCACGTGGAAGTGATTCATTAGCATTTTTTCATGTATATCATTGTTATAAATATTATTAGACTTCCTTTTTAGATAGACATTTAGATACTTTCCATACTTTTATAATGGGTCACTAGTGTGTGTGTGTGTGTGTGTGAGACAAGGAGAGCCAGGCCGCTTATTTGTCCTGGCCCGGCTAGCTTAGCCCCAAAATAACCACACCACACAGAAACTGTATTAATTAAATCACTACTTGGCCCATTGGCTCTAGTTTCTTACTGGCTAACTCATTAATTTAACCCATTTCTATTCATCTGTGTATCGCCACATGGCAGTGGCTTACCAGGTAAAATTCCCAGCATCTGTCTCCAGTGAATCCATGGTGTCTCTCTGACTCTGCCCTTCTTTCTCCTAGCATTTAGTCCAGTCCCTCTGCCTACCGAAGTTCTGTTCTATCAGTAGGCCAAGGCAGTTTGATTATTCATTAATGTTAATCACAGCACACAGCAGACTCCCACATCATGTGTGTGTACAGGATTCAACATTATTGTGCGTTACTTGGATCTGGCAAATCATTAGTTTCTAATTATGCTTTGGGAGAGGCTTCCTATTCTCCTTCAGGAATTTAGAACTAGAAACTTGACCACAAATTTAGCCAACATAAATAGTATCTGAAACAGACTTCAGAAGAATTTAGTGTTCACATGTTTTTGTAAGCAGTTTCTCATGAGATAAAAATTTTAAAGTAAGAATTATTTGCCATTAATGTCCAGGTAAGTTTCTAGTGTCCAAAATGTCATACATTATGCAGTTTATGGCTTTCCAGTGGAGAGGGCTATTATGATACCTGTCTCTCTCACAGATGGCTTTGAGGAGTTTACCTATTTGGCGTGTTTTATTATTAAAAATCAGGACTGAGGAAAACAATTATTTTAACAGCAGAAACAACTATGCCAAGACAGAAACCTCAGAGCCTCTGATCAATAGGAGAATAAATACAGTATCAAGTACTTAGTAGCTTAATTCTGTCAGATTCATGGGGACCAAGTAGCCATAGTTTGACATGTAGAAAGTATATCTACTGTAGCATGTGGGCAGATAATTTTTTCAAAAAAAAATTCTTTTAAGAAATCTGTTTCAAGGTGGTAATGGTTTCCTTAGCATGCTCATATTCTCATCTCTAGCACCACCAAAATAAACAAACACCTGTTTCAGAGAAGCACCGCAAAGATTATTTACTAAGTTCTTGATAAAATTGAGGCTATTGTGGTAATATTTGTCCTTATATTACTCTGAGCTTGACTTGTTAATCTATTTGAGAATAAATGCACAGTAGGTCTTGCAGAACTGACAGTAGACCTCTGAGTAAACTGTTGAGACAGTGGATGGTTTAAAGGATAGACCAACTCTATTAAATTTTCCTCAAATCTGTGATAAATTAAGATGTTGGGCTCTCCTTTTAATAATTCTGCATATCATCCCTTTGAACTTGCTTTTCCAGGGAGGTTAATAAACTTACTTATTTAATACACATTCCACTTGATCCTCTTTTAAGTTTGTTCTCAGGCCAGGTTGATTGTGCTAAACACATACATTTTGTTATCTAATTTTGCTTGTTAGTTTTCCATATTTTCTCACATTTGACAACTTAGTCTTGTTTCTAACATTGTGGTATTTCCAGCAGTCTTTAATGTTTCCCAGCATGTAGCGTGAAAACCTTTCAGTTTATGAAAACTTGGAAAAATACTTAAGGAAGTACTTGGAATTGCCTTTAGCAGAAAATACTTCATATAAAATATGTAGGGCTAGTATTTTTATATGCATGGCATAGCTTATACAAAATTTTTATTGTGAGACTTGATGGACAGCTTTTAGTGACTAAAGAAGCTTCTGGATTGGGTCTGTTGTGTTCCTTATAACTGCTTCAGCTGCTTAGGCAGCTGAAGATGATGGTTTGCTTGAGTTCAGGAGCTCGAGACCAGCCTGGGCAACATAGGAAGAGTCCTAGAACAGAATAAAACAAATCAGCTGACCATACATACACATACATACATGCATACACACATACATATGTACACACATACACAGCTTCTAAACATGATTTTATGTGTCTGTATGCATGTGTGTGTATGCATGCCCATCATTCCTTAACATTTGGTATTTAACATTAATTTCCTTGTGTGGCCAAGACCAGATTGACTTTTCAGTAACAAGTTATTCTTGTTTTTGAGTTACTTGTATAGTTTGTATACATAACAAATTTCCACATCTTTGTCCATGTTCAGGGAAGAAATAATTGACAAATACTGGGTTCAGTCTTAAGTGAAATCACTGAAAATTTCAACTTTCTTTTTCAGAGGAATAAATGAGGCTCCTTCCATCATGACTTTACGATACAAAATTTTAGAAATATGGTTAAATTTTTAAAGAAAAGCCAAAGTTCTGGAGCTGACACGGAGTAAAATAGATATTTTAGGAAAAGCTCAGTTTTTCCTTAGAGTGAAAAATTACCTAAACTCAGAATTTGATATTTCCAGTGTATTTTAATTAAACCCACAAACTATTATGGAAAAATACAGTTTTCTTGCTCCTGTGCAGGGTAACACAAATTATCTCACATAAATGTCACTAATAAGTTATATCTGTTATAATACCCTCTTTAAAAACTTGTATAGCCTCATTAAAGAATAACTAGGGAAAAGAGAAAAGTAAACAGACTGGAAGGATGGAGCAAAAATGACAGTTTGTCTGAGTTTTGGATTATGGATTGTTTTTCTTTTTTTTAATAATATTCGTATCAAATGTAACTGTCAAGCAGAAAAAGACTTTAAAAAAAAAACTTTAGCCAGACCCGGTAATGCATGCTGGGAGGCAGAGACAGGAGAATCATAAGTTCAAGGTTATTATCAGCTACATAGTAATATCAAGGCCAACCTGGTCTATAAAACACTTTCTCTAAAAGTAGCTATAAGACAAAAAAAAGCACAAATTCAAATTGACTTAAAATTGTATATTTCACAGTATACATTTTTAAGTTTTAACCTTCATACCGTGAATATGCCAAAAATACTAATTTATTTAAACCACTTTATGTCCATCAAAATGTTAGTTCCCCAAAAATGAATGAGACTGTTTGCTTTCGTATATTGATGAAGCAGGTGCAAAGAACATAGAGTGAACAGAGTTGGCCATTAGTTGTTTGAAGCTGAGTGATAACACATACTTTCCTCTTAACTTTTTAATGCAAAAAGTTTATAGACATACAGACAGTTGCTAATATTTATTTGAAAAGTAACCATACCCTGAAACTAATGTGAAAAATGCACTAACAAAAAGATTTGAATAGGAAATGTGCATTCTCCCCCGCCATTGCGTTAGTTGAAAATATTGAGTCCACCAAGTTTCGGTTGATGGAAAAGATGAAATTTCAACATTATATCAACTAAAAAGTTGAGCTTAAGAGAAGACAGGTGTGTGTACTTAGACCCACATTGGAGCACCGGACTGAAATCTCAAGGTCCAAATCAAGAGCACAAGGAGAGAGAGCACAGCAAGGAACTCAGGACCGCGAGGGGGGCACCCACACACTGAGACAATGGGAACTCACCAAGGCCAGCTGGCCTGGGTCTGAAAAAGCCTGGGTTAAAACCGGTCTCGCTGAACATAGCGGACAATGAGGACTACTGAGACCCCAAGAACAATGGCAATGGGTTTTTGATTCTACTGCACCTATTGGTTTTGTGGGAGCCTAGGCAGTTTGGATTGCTCTTTGGGCTGATGAGGGAGGGGGACTTGATTGGGGGTGGGGGAGGAGGAGGGAAAGGGGAAGCGGCGGTGGGGAAGAGACAGAAATCTTTAATTAATTAATAAATAAATACATTAAAAAAATAAAAAATGAAAGTCTTGAACATATGTCTATATATTGTGCTATGTCATTTGCAATATTGTTGAAGTAGTGATAAGACTGTAACTGTGTGTACTGATAAGAGCCTTCAACAAAGACTGCTCCATGCAAAAAGCAAAGTGAGAATCTTATTTCTGGGCAATATACTGAGAAAATAACTTCAGCCGAGGACTTTGTGTTTATGTTTCCTGTGTCTGTTTGCTTGCACAGAGATCACAGCAAGCTCCAAGTTGTTAGCTTAGGGATGGCGTACTAACGATGTTAACTGAGCTTTCATTTTGGAGCTATCCTGACAAAGTTGTTGTTTACTTTTCTGGCTTTTTTCCCCTACTTATTTGTAGATGAGTTTTATAATTTTCAGAACCATAGGCACTGACAGACTACAATAGCAATGCAGCCTTAGCCTTATTATTATAACATGACTTCCTCGTCATGCAGCTTATTATTTCAGAATGAATATAAAAATAATTTAAATGTCTTGATGACATTGTACAATAATAATCAGAATGGGCAATGTCAAGAATATTTTTTGCATGTGTGAATAACAGCTCTATTTATGAAAAAGTCACTTATAAATAATAGGTAGAGAAAAATGAGATGGCTACTCACAAGAATAGTTTTAGTCAATTTGACAGGTTTGCTCTGAAAGCTCTGAGATAGAAAGGCCTGGTTGATTTAAGTAGCAAGATACTGAGTTTTAAATGATATTTCCTTCCTTACCTTTTTTATATATGTATGTTTCGTCATGTCATAACAGTTTGTAATAATTGATTTTCTTTACATTTATTTTAGAGACTATGTAAATTTATACTAATCTTGAAGTAAACTTTCTTGTTATGTTTACCTCTCTTTGGAGATATTTAAGTAGCAAATGACACTTACTTGCCAGTAGAAACATTGCAAAATTGATGTTCACAAATTTTGTGATTTTTGCCGTGTTTTCACTAGGTAACAAGAAGGTGGTTGAATCTCAGCCTTTCTTGTGATTCTTGGTCCCAGGTTGGGCTAAGATCCTAGAGCCTGGGTACTGTGCCAGAGTTTTGAAATTGAGGTGAATTCTGACGACATTTGCTGAAGTGAGTTACTTTTGAAACATCTTGCATTCTATTTAGGATGTCCTTTTAGATGTAGCACTTAAATGATAGGGCCATTGCTATTTCTGTGCCCCACTTAGAGGTATCTGCAGAGTGATCTTTGGGCCATCTGCCAAGAGGTACAAAACCACCTTCCTTTCTAGTGTATAGTCTTTCTGGATGGCTGTGCCAGGAAGCCCAACAGCACTCTTCCGTCTTTATATTTCAGGCCTGGTGCAAACACAAGCACATTTATTCCAAGTAGGAACATCTTTCTGTGTGCGCCACATAAACAATTCATCTGTATTCCAAAACGTTCATTATTTTTTTTCTCTTCTAGAAGTTTGTTTACCCTTCCATCACTGATTATATCTGTATACTAGCTTTGTAATTTTACAACATAAAAGTCAGAGATAAGGTATTTCTCCTTTCTGCCTTGCCACAGACTTCTTGTGGGGTAACTTTAAAAAAGGGGGTGGGCTGGGGCAGGAAAAGAGGAACCATCAGCATTTAGGTTAATCCTTTTTTCGTTTTGTGTGTGTTTTTTATGACAGGGTTTCTTTGTGTAGCCTTGGCTGTCCTGAAACTAACTCTGTAAACCAGAACTCACAGAGATTTGCCTGTCTCTGCCTCCCCAGTGCTATAATTAAAGGTGTGTCCCACCACTGCCAGGCCAGTCTTTTAAAACACTTCTACACTTTCTTACTGTTTCATTTCTTACTCTTACATGTCAGCATTGTTGTCAGTGTTATTAATTTCATATGATACATAAACAGCTCAGCGCACATATTTCTTACCTGCTTTTTGGTAAAAATATTCCCTAAATCATTTTTGGGTAGCCAGGAAATTGTTAATTCTTGTTATCCTTTGTACCAAATACAGGTATTTTGCTGAGTAGATGTAATGAATTAAATTTATGAAAGACTTATTCAAAACTTGAACTTAAGCCACACGGTGGTCGTATGCATCTTTAATCCCAGCACTTGGAAGTCAGAGACAGTTAAATCGCTGTTAGTTTGAGGCCAACCTGGTCTACAGAGCTGGTTTCAGTACAAGCACCAAAGCTACACTGAGATAATCTGTCTTGAAAAACCAAAAAAAAAAAAAACCTTGAAGTTAAAACTGAGAACTGGAGAGATGGCCCAGTAGTTAGAAGCACCACCAGACACACACATGATATGCATAAATATATGCAGGTAAAACCTTCATATGCATGAAATGAAAAAAATAAAATTTTAAGAAATGTAACTGTACTACTAAAGAGAATGAGAATAAAAACAGTTCATTATTCCTTTAATATCCTCAATGAGTTGAATAGAATCCAAAAATCTTCAGATCAGTTTATTCCTGTGTTCTGTCACTTTTTTTTATGTCTTTGTAGTGCTTCCTAACCCTTATTCCTCAACTGTGGTTCACTTTAATACCACACTTTTGATTTGATTCCTGTGAGAAAAAAAGTTCTCACTTGACCAATTTGAGTTCCCAACTCCTTCGTAAGTTGGGAGTCAACTTTAGTTTATATACTGAACAAGGATGAAGAATTAGTATTTCATTTTCATAGGAAGGTTATGAAGAGGTATTGTACAATTGATTGATGTAAAAAGTTCTTGTCTTGGAATGAAAGAAGGCACTTAGTACAAAACAATAGCAAATGCCAGCTACTGCTCATGAATTTCCATGAGAACTGTTAAAGACATGCAAAGAGTAAATTGCTTTGACTATTTTTGCTGTAGTTGAATGTCATAAAACCAATTTTTTTTCTAATTTTAGGTAGAATTTGTCTTTGCTTGCACATGTAATAATTTCATTAAAATAGTTAATGAAATAACCTCTAACTGCATTCTCATTTTTTTCTTTATGTGAGTTAGCATGTGCTAAACACAATAAAGTTTACATCAGCATCTGGACATAAAGAAGCTAGTTTAAATTATTTTAATAATTTTTTTCCTTTCTTCCCATTAAGGGTTCTGGTCTCTGCTGACACTATCTCTAACTGCTGGATTCTCCTGCTGCAGCTTCTCTTGGACAGTGACTTACTTTGATTCTTTTGAACCAGGAATGTTTCCACCTACTCCTCTTTCACCTGCTAGGTTCAAGTAAGTACTTCTGCGTTTGTTTGTTTTTTTGTTTGAGGTGTTGGGTTTGTGTATAAATCTGAGTTCTGTTAAACACACAAAAGTAAGGATCAATAAACTGTTATATTTTGAAGCTCTAGATTTCTGTATTAAAACAAAAATGACAAGATTTTTCAGCATCTGGGTCTCACCTTTAGGTAACTGGAGAATAATACTTTAAATTCCATATCTAAATAATGTAATTTTAAAAAATATTGAAAATGGTATTTGTATGCCTTCAAATTTTCATTTGATATGGATAGATACTTAATTTAGTTATGTTGACATGGGTTTCTGTCCCATCTGGTCCTGCAGCCGTTCTGTCCCAAAGACATACTCAGAGGTCTACAGTAATTATAAACTGGTTGGCTTATTAGCTCAGGTTTCTTACTAATTCTTACATCTTAAATTAGCCCATAATTCTTGTCTGTTAGCCACGTGGCTTGGTAGCTTTTATCAGTGAGACATTCTCGTCTTGCTTCCTCTTTGTCTGGACTGCAAACTGAGTCATTCCTTTTCCCAGAATTCTGTGCTCATTGCCCTGCCTATACTTCCTGCCTGGTTACTGGCCAATCCGCATTTTATTAGACCATTGTCCCACAGCACAGTTATATTTAATTTAATTCATAATTAAATATTCTAAGAGTTATATCTAAGAGTTTTAGTCAGAAAACTTATTTGGCTAAGACATTAAAAAGAGTTCAAATTTATATTATTTTGCTGCCGGTTAACACCAGTATCTTTAAACAGAGACTGTAAATTTTGTGTGATGTGTTCATTTTTCTTTCACTTATATTTGATTTCTTCCCTGATTGCTAATTTTGAATTTCCAGCTGTTTTGGCAACTAAGAGTTTTGAGGATTAAAGAGTTTTAGTGTTCTCCTAAAGATCTCTTAATTAAATATATTGTATTGCTTTAATATATTAATCTTTTTATTAAATTGTAAGTAGAAATAAGGAACCCTTATTGTTGAATGTTTGTCATTAAAATAATAGTTTTCAGTCACATACTTTGTATACTTGGTGGTCTAATCTTAAGTTTTAAAGTACTTATAAAATATATTTTAATATGCTGTATTTATACAAAATTTAAAATGCAAAATTGTATGTTTATTCAAGTGAAATTTAAGAATACATTCAAGTATACACGTAAACACAAAGTGATATTTAGTTTAGAAATGAAAATATTGCCCTCTAGTGTTCATTAAAATAATTACTTCACATTGTCTAAGAATATATTCTTTGTGTAACCAGCAGAGTGAGTCCTTGCACAGGAAAATAAACTCTTTCTTATGAAAATGTTGAACTCTTCAGACTGTTTTCTTAGAAATCAGATATATTTCCTTAATGGATAATATAATGATTTAATAAAAATAATTTTATAATAATGTTATATGTTACATAGCTAAAATAAGTTAATATAAGCATTTTTCTTGCTTGCTTAATTCTGATTCTTTGTTGAAAGATTCTAAAATGGCCTTATAAATGTACCTCAGTTGCTAGCATGATTGCTTAGTGTGCATGTGGCCCTGGGTTTCATGCCTGGCACTGGACAGTATGTAGTGGTGCATGTGTGTATCCCAGCTAGTTCAAGGCCATTCAATTTTGAAGCCAGCCTGGGATACATGAGACCTTGTCACAAGATGGAATAAATAATTTCAAGGGAAAAAAATCAAGACTATTTTATGACTTGCATTTGACTGAAACAAATTTCTCAATGAAATGAAGTAATGTTTCTTACTATTCAGTAAATATGAGGTGAAACATTTAATGAAATTAGCAATCTGACTAACTGGTTTAGATTGATACTAAAAAAGAAATAATTTTCTTGTCACTTATTTTTATTTAACAAAATTTTTATTACATTTTATTTAATTGTATTAAATTCTGCTCCTGCATGTACACATGTCATAGCACATATGTGAAGGTTGGAGGACCACTTAGAGGAGTCAGTTCTGGCCTTCCACCATGTAGGTTCTAGGATTGAATTCAGGACTTCCAAGCTTGACCAAAAGTATGTTTACCTGCTGAATTAGCTTGCCTTCTACCAACATATCTTTTAATTTAGCTAAGTATACAAATACATGGAGCCATCTTCCTGACAAAGTCCATTAAGTATCTTTTTGAAAATGTACCTTTAAGCCTTGTGGTGGTGGCACATGCCTTTAGTACCAGCACTTGAGAAGCAGAGGCAGGCAGGTATCAGTGAGTTCGAGGCCAGCCTGATCTAAAAATTGAATGCCAGGACAGCTAGAACTATTATACAGAGAAACCCTGTCACGAACAAACAAACAAAAGGGGGAGGGGAGGAAGAAATGTTCTTTTTTCTTTTAATTTCTAGCAGTACTTATGTAAAAGTGAAAATTTTGCTCTAATAAACTTATAAAATAGTTACATGGAGAACTATGTCTTAGCTACTTGGAATTTGCATTGTTAAAAACAAAGCAGAAGTTTGGATTTTGTAAAATATCAACAGCATTTCTTAGTTGTCATCAGGTTATAGTTTCATATAACAATCTTGTATAACTGACTGTTCTTCCCTCACAGTGTTTCATCACTATCTCCAGCTCAAAGTTCTAGACTAGCTCAAAGTGACTAGAAAAGGAGTTAAGGTAGGATAGCTTGCTTGAAGTTGAATTTTTCCTGAAAGTACTTTTAAACTAGTATCTTGGTACAAGAGATGTCTTAGGAGTTCCAAATAAAGATCATAGAGAAGCCAAGTCTCTAAGCCACCCATAGGTGTTAGCTTTAGTGTTCTTCCGTTTTATAACCTGAAGAAACTGAGTCCCAAGAACTGAAGCAACTTGCCCTCTCGTTACATGTAACATAGTGCATATGACTGCTTTCAGTTTGCCCTATAAACTCCCTGACTTCTGCATTATAAAATAAACCTATAGAAGCTTTACTAATTGTTACTTTGTTGACAAGGAACTCTGAGCTTTTACAATATGGCAGTTTTGTTCTGCAGTGTTACTAAGTAGAGTAACAACTTTTTTTTTTTTAACATCTATCCTCATCCTCTGTGTTTTCTCTAAGTCAGTGACACTTTCTGATTTAAACTGCACACATTTTATATTAGCCTTTACAGGCACCATCTAGTTGTAAGTGGTCTGCTTATAGGTTTGCAGATGTTTCACGTGCTAAAGATAAACCACTTAATTGCCAAAAATCTCACCTTTAATACAAACATTACTTTGTAGACTAGTAATAAATTTAGTGGAAAATTTAAAAATAAAATCTTGTTGCTAACTTGAAAAAATGTCCATTGTTTAGGTCAGAAGTCAAATTTAACAGCTTTTATTTCTTTAACCTTTGTAGGGTTATAAAACCAAAATAACCAATTTGTATAGCCTAAACATAGGTCTGGTGGACTTTCATAGTTAATTAGCTCAAAACATTGTTACGAGTTGTACCAAAAATCCTTTTTTTTTTTTTTATTCTTCATCCAGTGCTGGGCATTGAGTCTAGGGCTTTCACTTGCTTAGCAAGCATTCTACCATTTGAGCTCTATTCCCAGCTATAAGGAAGTATCTTATGTCAGAAAGATGAATTATTATTTTATACTATGATTATACATCAAGATTTATTTCCGAGGGAATTACAATAGGAGAGCTCTACTGTGGAAATCAAGTGCTGCTAGAGATTTCTAAATTTCAAGCTTAAGCTGATCTAAGATTATTTATCTTTGGCTAGCAAGGTGGCTCAGCATGTAAATGTGCTTGCTGCCAAACTGGGTGACCCAAGTTTGACTCCCTAGAAAGAGAGAATCAGCTCTCACAGGTTGTCCTCTGTCTTCACTTTTATTCCATGGTATACTTCTCCCCAGCCAAATAAACATAGTTTAAAAAGTTTAAGATTTCTGGTGTATTGTATAATTGAATCTAAAGCTTAGATTGTTGAATAACTTAACTAAGAAAGTGATTTTAAATAGATTTCTGCTTCTGTTGAGTAACACTGAAGAAATGACATGCTGTAGTCAAAAGCATTGCAGGTGTGGAGATGACTTCAACTCTTAGAAATAAATCTTTAGTCACCTTTTGTAATAATAGCTCAACTTGAGTTTCACAACTAACAATTAGCCTATTTGCAAGGCTAAGGCAGGAGGCCTGCCAATGAGAGTTCAAAATTAACCTGAGTTACATAGTAAATTCTAGGGGAGTCTGGAACTAGAGATCCTGATGCTAAAAACAAATTATCTCTTCCTTATGCTGTTTAATAACCTTGAATATCTTTGTTTACAATATGTACATTTGTTAAAAGAAAAAGAATTACAGTGGGAACAGGGATTGTCTTCAACTCTTTTTACTGGCTTTTGTGACTCTACTTCTTATTCTGAGTAGCGTTGCCCAGCCTTAGTAAATGGGGAGATGCTTAGTCTTCCTGCAGTTTGAACAGAGGTGAGTGGTTGGGGAGACTTGGGGGAAAGAAGGGAGGGGAAACTGTGGCTGGGATGTAAAATAATAAATAAATTTGTTTTTTTTTTTGAAAAAGAAAGGCTTATTTTAAATGTTCCTAGATTGCTTTTAAGTTTGTGCTAATGCTATCCCTCAAAATTTGAAGCTATTTGGAGTTATCTAAACCAAGAAAACTTATTGCCTTCTTATAACCTGACTCAAATTTGTGCCTCAGATGCATCTTGAATATGAATATATTTATTTTTCAGAATAATGCAGGCCAGTTCAGGCACCTTCTCCATTATTGCTTAGGGTCTTAGCTGGTCATCTTTGTGGAATCCTGGGAATTTCCCTAGTGCCAGGTTTCTCACTATCCCCATAATGGTTCCCTCTATCAAGATATCTCTTTCCTTGTTCTCCTCCTTCTCTTTCCTTCCTCCAATTCAACCACCCATTCCCTCATGTTCTTTCCTTTCCCTTCTCCCTTCTTCCCTCCTTTGCCACTCTCCCCTGTTGCCCCCCCCTCCCAATTTATGGAAGAGAGCATGTCTATTTCACCTTCCCAGGGGGATCCATGTATTTCTCTCTTAGGGTCTTGCTTGTTACCTAGCTTCTCTGGGGTTGTGGACTTCTTGGCTAGTTATTCTTTGCTTTACATATAATATCCACTGATGAGTGAGTACATACCATGTTTGTCTTTCTGGTTCTGGTTTACCTCACTCAGGATGGTTTTTTTTTTTTTTTCCCTAGTTACATCCATTTCCCTGCAAATTTCGGGGTGTCATTTTCTTACCACTGAGTAGTACTCCATTGGGTAAATGTACCACCATTCTTTGATTGAGGGGCATCTAGGTTGTTTCCAGGTTCTGGTTGTTACAAATAATGCTGTGGACATAGTTAAGCAAATGTCCATGTGGTTTGAGTATGCATTCTTTGGGTTTATGCCCAAGAGTGGTATTGCTGGGTGTTGAGGTAGATTGATTCACAAATATTATGAAAAACTGCCATACTGATTTTCAGAGTACAAGTTTGCACTTCCACCAGCAATGCAGGAGTGTTTCCCTTACTCCACATCCTTTCCAGCATAAGCTGTCATCAGTGTTTTTGATCTTAGCCATCCTAACAGGTATAAGATGATATCTCAGAGTTGTTTTGTTTTGTATTTCCCTGGCAGCTAAAGATGTTAAGCAATTCCTTAAGTGGTCATTTGAAATTCTTCTGTTGAGAATTCTGTTTAAATCTGTACCCCATTTTTCTTTTACATTTAACACAGCCTTTACTTTTGTTTCAAAACAAAATTCCAAGAAACAAAATACTTAACAACAGTTGGGTAAAAATTAAAATAAAAATCACAGTTTCGAGAATCAAAACCAGACAACTGCTGAAAGGTAGATCACTTGGCTTACCAAAAAAGAAAAAAAGAAAAGAAAGAAAGAAAGAAAGGGTAATGTTAAAAAGGCCTAAAATTAAATTGAACAATATTCTATATAATGCTACATTCCCGAATTAAGAAAGGAGAGTTCACATACGTAATTAAATGGTTAAGTATTGAGAATTGGCTGAAATTCTGTACCTCCCTCCCCATTTTTGGATTATTTGGTATTGTGATGTTTAGCTTCTTGAGTTCTTTATTTTGAAAATCAGTCCTCTATCAGATGTTGACTTGGTGAGGATTTAATTTCAGAAAGTACATTTTAAATTTTAATAAATTTAGTGTACATGCCTTGTATTTTTAAAATACGCCCTGGATGTTACTTATAATCTACACAATTGGGAGTTTGAAAAGAATAGGTTTTTATAAGGTTGTGTTTGTTTTTTTAAGCACTTACTTTTTTGATAATTTTGTAATCATGTGGTGTTTTTACATGTTTTACTTTTAGAAAACATTCTGTATGTCAGTAGATGCTGAGACAGTTGAATTTTCATGGAATTTGTGGATCAGTGTTATTTTACTTTTTGTTATAGGATGCAATAGAAAAAAATAAAATACTGAAAGTAAATTTACTGGAGAATTTTGGATTTTAGGGTTGGCATTACTTTGTTATGGTACTTTTTTATTGCCTTGAAGCCTTGTTTGTTTTAAATGTGTTACTAGCATTATTCTGTAGCTTCTCATTGCTCTTTACACTGTAGTTAAGAAAATGCAGGTTGAGTAGAGTCGTACAGCATTGTAGGAACATGCTATGGATTATCTTGGGCATTAATATAAACCTTGTAAATCAAGAAAAGTTGATGTAATATTTAAATTAGAAGTTTCTTTTCCAAGTACACTAGCTGTAACATTGATTACAATGAATTAACTCTTATCTTTCATACAGATTTTGGAAAGCTTCTTCTTGTTGAATCAGATTCATTATTATCATGAACTAATGAAACAGATGTCAGATGGCTAATTGCAGTAGCAGAGAAAAGCTACTGACAAAGAAATAGATCATGGCCTTGGCTTTGATATCTGTGTCATGAAGATTCATTAACTAGGGACGGTTTGGAGCCACACTTGCAATGAATATATTAACAACTATATTGGTGGTAGCAGATGTGGCTTCTAGAAGACTAGGGCTAAAATGCACGTGTGCCTTATAAAATATATTCCATTACTCCTGAGTGAAAGATATGTATAGATGAAACAAAATCCTGTAAGAAATTATGTCAGCATTCATTCTTGGTTTTCTTGTTTTCATGATATGGTTTCATATCTGATTGCTTGCTTTGCACTTGTTTGCTGTTATACTTTCGTGCTGCTATTGTGTTATTTGTGAGTTGTTTAAAATAGTACAGACAGCACCAAGAATACTGAGAGACACCATTCGAACCCCCTTTTGTATGTTCAGCAGTTGTCTTAGTCAGGTTTCTATTTTGTGAAGAGACACCATGACCACTCTAACTTATAAAGGAAAGCATTTAATTTGGGCTGGCTTTCAGATCAGAGGTTTGATCAGTTATCATGGTGGGAAGCAATGTGGCACACAGATATGGTGCTGGAAAAGTAACTGAGAGTTCTGCATCTGGATAGCAGGTAGTAGGAAGACAGTGACACTGGGCCTGGCTTGAGCTTCTGAAGCCTCAAAGCCCACCACCAGTGACAGACTTCCTCCAACAAAGTCACACTTCCTCCAAAGCTGCACCTCCAATAATGTGACTCCCTATTAGTAAAGGATAGTTTATTTGGCTAGTAACTCAAGTGAGAGAAATGGCATTTTCCCTTAAAGTACTGTTTATCAGCAATTCCTGTCAATCAAATTACCAGCAATAATGGTTGATACTTTTACTTCCTTCTTGAGTCTGCTATTCTCCTTCATAGTTTAAATCAACTTTAGGTCACGTAGAATGCATGTTGAAATTTAAATGCCATATTGTTTAAGGAATGATGATAAGAGAAAAATGTCTATTTGTCAAATAGAGACAGTTCCCTCCCACCAGATATTTTGATCTGAAGATCAATAACATGAAAGGATGATGTGAGGATATAAAAGACCTATTATAATTGAAATGTTATTCAGTGTTTTCTTTTAAATTTTGTCTTTGAAATAGGAATTTGTACTTCCTGTAGTTACTCCAGCCAAAGCTCAAATAGCATAAATATTCAGTGCCCTGATTTCTGGTTCAGAAGTAAGAATACAGTCCCTTAAATTGCCAGTTACTGAATTTTAAATGTTTTCTATTTGTGGAAAATAACAAAGATAACTCTATATTTACTTTACACATTATTATTAAACATTAATAGAAATGTTTTACTAGAAATTACTTTCAGTATAAAATTTCAGTGGAAATATATGCTCACTAGTAAGTTTTATTATATTTCATTTGTGTGTATGCCTGCATTATGTGTATGTATAGGTCCACAGACAACTTGGAGAAATCTGTTCTCTCCCTGCTTCATGTAGGACTGATTTGAATTTGAGTTGTCAGGCTTGGCGGCAGTCCATGCCATTAGCTCTGTAGTATATTTTATTGAGAAAAGTGATGTTGAACAAGCAGGACCAGAATGCTAAGCAAAATCACATATATGTTTCTAGGCTAATGACTCCAGTGTACTCCAGTCTACCTCCTGGGCTTATTTATATGATATCTGGGCTGAGGTGCTTTAGGTTTAGGTGTTTGCTTAAAAGGAAGGAAGAAGTAAAGTTAGAAAAAAACCTCTTCTGTAAGTAAGTACCTTAGCTAGGTTTCTATTGCTGTGACAAAACACTGTGACTAAAAATTTATTTGGGGAGGAAAGGGTTTATTTGGTTTACACTTCAGCATTGCTATTCATCACTGAAAGAAGTCAGAACAGGAATTTAAAGCAGGGCAGGATCCTTGGAGGCAGGAGCTGATGCAGAGGCCGTCAGAACAGGAATTTAAAGCAGGGCAGGATCCTTGGAGGCAGGAGCTGATGCAGAGGCCATGGAAGGTAGCTGTTCACTTCCCATGGCTTATTTAGCTTGTTTTCTTATAGAACCCAGGACCAGCAGCCTAGGGAAGGCATCACCCACCAAGGGCTGGGCCCTCCCGCAATGATCACTAAAGAGAAAATGCCTTACAACTGGATTTCAAGGAGGCATTTCCTCAGCTGAGGCTCCTTCCTCTCTGATGACTCTAACTTGTGTCAAGCTGACACACAAAATCAGCCAGTACAGTAAATGATTTTTTCCTCCCAAGCTATATAACTAACATTTATTTGTTATGCAACAGATATGTAGTCCTCACAGCAACTTTATAAGGGTAAATTTGTCATCACTTTTATAGAAGAAATTTAAGGCCAAAGAGATCAAACAACGTTTCTATCTTTATACCCCTTGTAAGAGTTGCTCAAACCCATGTCTAACCCTAGAGCTTGACTCATACCATTGGTGGGAATCACATAAGCACTTGATTGTATGTGTCTGTATTGTTGGAAAACATTTTGAAACTAGACTAAGATGGTTTCTCTTCTACAACTCGTCCTCTAACATGGAAGTTGTCCTATTATAATGAACCTTTCTTTATATTCTTATTGAACAGCGTTCCCCACTTATTTCCATTTTTATTTCAGAAGTGTAGTGGAAAATATATTTAACCCTTATAGAATTCACATTTTGGATCCTAACTTTAGAAACAATCTGCTTCTGTCATTAAATTTCCTATTCTGTCTCATTATATAGTCAAATGAACCATCATGTGAAGATTTTTAACTAGTAAATTAACTTATTCAGTAATTTTTATTATTGAATTTCCTTGATTGACTTTTTGCAAATAAATTATGTAGTTAACTGTCCCTATAACATTGTTTCACTTTAAGTACAGATATCAGTAAGTAACCTCTTAATTGGTAGGGAAAAAAACTACACAAGTATGTAACTTTGAAGTATTTTCTTATTCTGTCTGAAATAGTCATAGAAATTTACAATTAGAAGGGATCCTAAATTCATAAAATTTCTAAAATATGTCTTCTACTTGATAACTAGTCTTTTTAAAATTTTTATCTGAAAATTTTTTCATGTAGTATATTTTGATCTTTTTCTCTTCCCCAAACAACTCCCAGATCCTCTCCTGTACCCTACCACCCATCTTCTTAAAACTCTTTCTCTCTCTGTGTCTCTAAAGAAAAACAAACAAAACTTTAAAAAAAAAAGACCAAAAGCATACAAAGTGAAGGGAAAACGTGGAATCCATTTTGTGTTGCCCAACTATTCCTCATCATGGGGTCTGTCCTGGAGTGTGGTTATTACACCCAGTGTCTTAGTTACTTTTTTACTGCTATGATGGAATACCATGACCAACAGCAACTTAGGGAGTTGTGATGACTATTCTTGACTGTCAACGTGACTACATCTAAAACTGACTAAAACCCAAGTGGATGGGTTCACCTGTAAGAGATTTTTTAGTTAAATCACCTGAAATGGGAAGAGCCACCTTTAATATGGACTACACCTGTTGGCAGCCTATTAAAGGACATGGAAGAAGGACGCTTGCTTTCTATTTGCCTGTTTGCTCTCCCTGGTAAATCCATTCCTTCACTGGCATTAGCACTTACTGCTTTGGAATTCTAGCATAAACTGAAGACCAAGTGAGATACCCACCCTCGTGGAATGAATACCTTTTCTTGACAGAAAGCCATTATTGAAGTAGCTGGACCACACTCTGTAAACCATTCTAATTGTGTGTGTGTGTGTGTGTGTGTGTGTGAGAGAGAGAGAGAGAGAGAGAGAGAGAGAGAGAATAATATAAGTTGTTTCTCTAAAGAACCCTAAGTAATACAGAAGTAGTTTTTTTGTTTGTTTTTTGGCTTTACATATCCTGAATTACAGTTCATTGACAGAAGCCAAGGCAAGAACTCAAACCTAACAGTAACCTGGAGGCAGGAACTGATGCAGAGGCTGTGGAGGAGTGCTACTTAATAGCTTGTTCAGTTTGCCTAGGACGACCACCTGCAATGGGCTGCACTTTCCCCCATCAATCACAAATTAAGAAAATGCCCTGCAGGCTTACCTCCAGCCTGATCTTAGAAGGTATTTTCTCAGTTGAGGTTCCTTCGTATCAGATGACTCTATCTAATGTCAAGTTCACATAAAACTAGCCAGCATACCCAGGGATCGTATTGAAGAAACAGATTTTTCTCTTTGTCAGCATTATCAGTAGTAGGTATCTTTTAATTAGGGGTGGGACTTTGTATCCATTTCTTCTCAGTGCTGAAATTTTGTGTGGTTTGAACATGTGCAGGTCTTGAGTGTGTATTTTCACAGTCTCTGAGTTCATATTTGTATCAGTCCTATTGTGTCTGTATGTAAGATGAGGTTCCATAGAGCTATCTATTAAAATCTTAATGTCTTCTCTTCTGTGTAGATCCATAAGCTTTGAGGGTTTTGATAAAGATAACCCATTTAAGAATGAGTGCTTCAATGTCTCTCTGTTAAAGTGGTCAAGAATTTGAGTCTATATAAGTCAAGAGCCAGGGGAAGCATACTACTATTCTGCTACAGAAACAATAAAATGACTCCTAAAACTATACTGCCATACCCGTAGATTATAATATCCCTCAACCTTACAAGCTGCTTCTTGTAGTAGGTGGGAAATGACAGACACGCACAGCTAGACAATGTTCAGGGAATGAGAGACATTGGAGCACTCATGAGATAGGCCAGAAAGAAAGGCTGGAAGGAAATAAACATGAATCTTAAGAGAGTTATACTTCTGGTTCTGTACTTTATATACCATATTACCTCTTTTTTATTTTAAATTTTGCCATGTCTTTAAGTTTGACAAATCAAAACTTGTCATTAAGGAAATGACTTTATTCACAATAATTTTTATGTCTCGTCATAAAAAAGAAAAGAACCTATGTTATGAAAACATATTAAATGCCATATCCTGTAGATCTCTGAAGTGTCTGAAGATGACCTGTCTATGTAAAATACTCTTTATCCTTGTGGAGGTGGTATAGGGAAAGCCCACAATCCACCGTGGAGAGTTAGAGAGAGCCAAGGGATTGTACGGAAAAAGCACATGTGGTGGGGGCTGCATGAAGGCAGAGCCAGCCATTCTAGGGCAGTAGGTAAGTCCTATGGTATTTGGAGCCCAGGTGCCTGTGGAATTTGTTGCAGAGAGGCTGCAATGACAACAACAAAATCTTAGAGGCTTAGGGAGAAAAGAAAACCTAGCCAGGTATGGCATTGACTCCAACTTCAGCGGGAGTTCTGTGTAGCTCTGGCCTATCCCGGTGGCTGCAAAGCCATAGGCAAGCGGCTTTTTGTGAATTCTGCCCCATGTTGAGCACCAATATGTACCATGAGTTCTAGTAAAAAGCCCAGAGTCAGATATTGGGGGAAAATGCTGAGAGATCAGATAGATGAAGGAGCAAAACCACGGCCGCTTTACCTCTCAACTTCCCAGCTGAAATGAGACTAAGGTCCTGTTTTCTCCCAGTTTATCTTTTCCTCTCTCTGCTCAGCCATATCACTTCCTGTCTGTCTGTACAGACCTCCAGACCTCTATGGTTAGCTAGTGGCTAGCTCTGCCCTCTGATCTTCAGGCAAGCTTTATTTGTACAAACTAGACATCCACCAGCAAATCAGGGCAATTTTGCTTATTTGTTTGTTGGCTTTAATTTTTTTTAATATTTCTCTCTCTCTCTCTCTCTCTCTCTCTCTCT
>NW_026067917.1:1660459-1672274 GCF_014885135.2 Alexandromys fortis | reverse complement strand
GAGAGAGAAGGTAGAAGGAATGGGAGGAGGAGAGGGAATGGAAACTGGATTGGAGAGGAGGGAAGGGAAACTGGTTGGTTTATAAAATAAATGAAAAAAATAAACCTAAAATACAGAAAGGTAAAGGTAACGTGTAATAAGTATGCATTTTAAACAAAACCTACTTTTATGTTTGGATCTGACCATTTGCAGTGCCATTGGACTGAGCAGATCAGTGAAAAGAGAATGTGATTTTTTTCTATATTTATAAATTAATATTTTAGAACAAGTACCCATAATAAAAGCATTTTAGTTTTATTTAGAATTTATACGAAGATGTAAAGACATAAATTATACAAAACAAAGTCACTTCTCTGTATAAAGAAGAATCCAACAATGTGAGAAATTTCATCAAAATCCAGATGAAATGCCATTAAACTCTCCTAGATATTGGGATTTGAAAATAATTTATATTAATGTCCCAGAAAAGCCATTCAGTTGGTAGAAAAAATATCGGATGTTTGACAGTACAAAGATGATAACACGGGAAAAATCCAACATATGTACATAGGATCACTAAAAACAGATTCAAATCCAGGTCACACTTTCATCTAAAGTCCCGACCACTCCTTACGAAAAAGAAACACTCCGAACTCATGCTAAAAAGTTAGACTTCTATTGAGTACAAATTCTTGGTTTGAAAATGTAAGAGAAGGCACTGAGTATGAAATCCTCATAGAAGAACAAAAACATTGTTGTTGTAAGGAGACTGCTTGTTTGTTTTCCGGCCACCCAACATTCCAGAAATATTCACTCAGGAACTGTATTATTTGCAATACTGTTTGGCCAATAGCTTAAGCATATTTCTGGCTAACGCTTACATCTTAATTTAACCCATCTCCATTAATCTGTGCATCACCATGAAGTCCTGGCCTACTAGCAAAGTTTCAGCATGTCTGTCTCTGGTGATTCCATGGCTTCTCTCTGTCTCTGCCTCCTTTCTTCCAGCATTCAGTTTAGTTTTCCCTACCTAGCTAAGTTCTACCCTATCAGGCCAAGCCAGTTTCTTTATTAACCAATGGTATTCACAGCATACAGAGGAGATTCCCACATCATATTATATTGCAGGAAGTATGCATCAAATATAGGGAACGTAGTCACTCCAGTTTAAGAAAGAGCAAAGAAAATGAATAGGATTAAAATGTCTTGTGCAAGTTCTCAGCATAAGAATAGTAAAGGTTCCTTATAGTGAAATGGTGGTCTTAGACTTAAAACATCTCAGTAAGTTACAAATTTATGAGATAGGGCTTCTACCTGAAGCTACTCTGTGCTAAAAGTCTAAAGCATTGATGAAAGTTTGTATTGCCATGAAAGACAGATGCTGCAGTCTTAAGGGTGTGATGCTTCAGAGAGACAATTCATTTTAGGCAGACAGAGCCGTGGAAAGTAATGAAGATTTGTATTACTGGTGAAAGAGTATGGAACTGGATGAACTATTTAGCTTTCAGTGTTCCCTGGCAGCCTTTTCTGTCCAGTGAAACTTAATAACACCATTTCCTTGGCACCTCAACCAGCACAGCACTCTCTCCTCTCCCATTCCTGGAAGGCATCTTTGTTTTACACTTGTTAATGTAGACATAAGTGCTGAGATGATCCCACTGTAGACTCAAACCACTCATAGCTTTTGTCTCCTAAGAAGTTGGAGGCTTGGGGTGAGCTCCAAAGTGGATGTGACAGTCAATCCATTGTGATGGGCCAGAGGAAAGAGGACTTTCTGAAAACACTGAAATTATAAACAGAATTCTGGCCAACTGGACTCTATCATAGGTGTTGACTCTGCTAGAATTTTAATCTCTTAGAAAGCTACCATGTTAAAAACCTGTCAGCACAGCCAGGTGGTGTGGTGGTGGCGGTGCCTTTAATCCCAGCGCTTGGGAGGCAGAGGCAGGCGGATCTCTGTGAGTTCAAGGCCAGCCAGTTCAAGAGCTAGTTCCAGGACAGGCTCCAAAGCTACAGAGAAACCCTGTCTCGAAAAATCAAAACCAACCAACCAAACAAACAAAAAACCTGTCAGCACAACTCACATTGTAAAAATGTAAGACTTCGTATATTTGTATTAAATACTGAGAAAGTTATTGCTGCCTCTAGGCAAGTTATAACCCATGATAATTCTTAATGCTGAATAAATCTGCCTAAGGTGAAAGTCAATACGTGGAATTTGAAATCATGACAGTATCATTTTCCATTTTGCATTACATTTAGTTAGTGCCCGCAGTGTTGGATTTTATGTTTCATATTGATATAAAATATATAGAGCATGGCATTTAGTCTACATTAATTTTACATGAAATCATTCTTTCAGATTGAGCAAATTTCCATTCGTATTCAAGTTGGGAGAGACAGAGTGAGTGAGTATCATAAAGGCCACCAATAAGAAGAAATTTATATAATTGATGCAAGAAATTTCTTTAAATTCAAAGACCAAGGAGGAATCTCAGAAAGTATTTTTTAAAGGTTTTATTGAAAACAAAGTTTTATACTCCATGCCATGGCAAAGGACTGAAGGACAACTTTGGAAGTTCATTTTGTAAACTGAGATCATTGATCCTGTTTATCTGTTTGCCAGTAAGAGCTGGAATTCTGTTTTGTGTATATATATATTTGTGTGTGTATAGATACACATTTGTCATTTTGTAGGTTAAGTTATAATTCATTGTAATTCTTATAATATATAATGTATCAATATATTACATGGAATACATTCATATATTAACACCCCATCTCCATAATGTTATATTAATGATACACATTAATTAATCTTAAATATTCTCCCAACTGAATATGAACAGAAAAACAAAAGGTCAATTTTAAAGTAATTATAGCAAACTTTTTGTATAACTTTCTTTACTCATACAGTCCTGACTTTTTAAAAAATAAAAAAACATGTTTTTATTTCTCCAACAGCTTTTAAAATGTGAAAAAGTTTAGGCAGGATAGTTTTGTCACAACTGGTCAGAATATTAACCGACTATGACAAACACTGAACCTTCTCAACATACTGAAGTATCAAATATTCAGATGATCTAATTCTTATGTGGAAAAAAAAAACCAGGAGTATCCATCTATTTTTGTGCAAATTGACTTTCATCTTTAGTGAATAGTAAAATTGTATGTACACCAAAGAATTCTTTTAAATTTATTTTTGTAATTATCAGAAAATGTTTGTTTTTAATATTGGTTTTATAGACCTACATATTATGGTCTAGAGATTTCTCAGGCAAAAAAAGATCACGAGTGCAACATGTGTAATAAGAAGCCCTGATACCAAGTACACAAGATCTCTGTACCTTTTAATGCACAGTTGTGGTAGGAAATAATGACAGCAAACCAAAAGAGCCATGACATGGTACAAGCTGCAAAGGCCTATTATGCAGAATTTTAGGGAGTGGTTATCTGGAGGGAGAACAGAAGGGATAGAATAGAATATTAAATATAAAACAGTGCTGACGACTCATGCATATCATTCCATCAGTGGGAGGCTGAGGTAGGATTTAGACTGTAAGGATAGTCTTGGCTACTTGGTAAGTTCAAGGCTAGCCTGAGCTGTGAAGCAAGAACCGGTCTCCAAAAAACTTAAATTAAAAGCTAGTTTAAAGAATTGTAAAATAGCTGCATAGAAAGAAGTCATTAAGGCAAATTGTTAAAATAGAAGTTTTCTCTGAGCAGTTCAAATTTAAGTGTTATTTATTGATTCTCACATTTTTTAAATTTTCCATAAATGCACATTTTTCTTAAATGTAAAATATATATTTAGAGAAAATAGAAATAATAGCTATGTAACAGATACTGTGGGTGTTACATAAAAATTCTGTAGCATTTACTAGACTTTTTTTTTTTTGGTTTTTCGAGACAGGGTTTCTCTGTGGTTTTGGAGCCTGTCCTGGAACTAGCTCTTGTAGACCAGGCTGGTCTCGAACTCACAGAGATCCGCCTGCCTCTGCCTCTCGAGTGCTGGGATTAAAGGCGCCACCACTGCCCGGCACTAGATTTTTTTAAATAAATAATTAAGAGATGTTTGGTTTGCATCTAGCAATCCCAGTTGCTTTCATTATTGTTAAACAATAATAACAAAAATTGTTGCATGATGCATAGAGCCAAGTCCTCTTCCTATCTATGCTTCCAGGGATATTCACTGAACAATTATCTTAATAGCAAGGAGCATGCTAGTATGACAACTGAGGATTAAGTAGACATATTTTGTTCATTTACACAATAGAATTATTAGGTGATCATTAAAGAGAATGAATTAAGTCTGAAAGCTATTAAAAATGAAAATACTAGGACATAGCTTTAAGCGAAGGTGTGGTTGTTAAGTAATGCATTGTTTATTTTTGGCTTTGTCAAACAAAGGTAGGATAAAATACCACCCTGCACGAAAATAACTCTGAAGCATGATTAATTGGAATTCAACCTGAAGACCCTAAAAGTAAAGCAGCCAGCCACTTGCTCTTACCTCAACCCCAGTTTGAAAATGTCAACCTGATTCTGCTTTAGGAGTCTCAGAATGAGACTGTGTTTGAGAGCTGTTTCCTCCGGTTTTATAATCCTCTCTAGGACTGTGATTAAAGGCTTGCACCACTGTGGCTACTAGGATTAAAGGTATTACCTGGTCTGTAAGGCTGACCAGTTTTACTCTAAGCTCTTCAGGCAGGCTTTATTTATTAAAATACAATTGAAATGCCACTATATATCCAAGTGGATCAAAGACTTTTGTCTTATGATTATTGCTGTGAAGAGACATCATGACCACAGCAACTCTTATTTATAAAGTAAAACATTTAAGGGGAGACTTATACAGTTTTAGTCCATTATCACCACGGTGTGACTAGAAGGTGCGCAGGCAGTTTCTTGAACACATATGATACATCAAAGCCCTCCCTCCTCCAGTGACACACTTCCTCCAACAAGACCACGCCTCCTAATAGTGCCACCCCCTTTGGGGGCCATTTTATTTCAAACCATTACAGACCTCAGTGTGTATCCGGAATCTCTGAAACTCATAGAAGAAAACATAAACAGTACCCTACAAGATACAGGAATAGCAGAGAACTTTCTGAGTAAGACTCCGTCGACTCAGGTCTTGTTGGACTCTAGTGTCCAAACACCGAGAAGGAGTCGCCCCCAGAGACCATCTCACACACCACAGCCAATTCAAAAGCATGAGGATTTTATTAATTCTGTCATGACAGGGTCCCACAGCATTCGGGAAGCCGAGGGACCTTGAATGGCGGGTACAGTCTACTTTTAAAGGGGCCACAGAAGCAAGGGGGGTTGTTCTTTGACTATTCTGATTGGCTTATTTGAAAGGGCTATTACCAATAATTGACTGGAGAGCTGTTGCCAGATCAGATGAGGTAAGAGGTCATTTTGACCCCGTTTCCCAGGGGACCAAACCAAAGCATATGTATATGGGTAATTGTTCAGGAACTGAGTACGTGCGAGTGTAGCTGTTAGGTCCTTGGTTCCCAGGGGAGGAGGGGAAGCACTATGGCACAGAGGCTGAGAGGGTTCAGAATGGTCAAAAATGGCTTCAGGATTGACTTAAAGTCTTACAGTATCAAGGTTAATAACTGATGAATGGAATCTTATAAAGTTAAAACACTCTGTACAACAAAGGAAAGAGAAGAGGAAGTTGTACTAGGGGAGTCTTTGCCAGTGACACATTCAATAGGAGATTAGTATCTGAATATACAAAGGAAAAAAAGAAAAAAAAAAAGAACCGAGAAAAAAGATCCAATTTAAAAAATAAAGCTACATCTCAGAACAGAGTTCTCAAAACTTTACCACTTTGGAAATCAGTATGGTGATTTCTCAGAAAATTGGGAATCAACCTACCCCAGGATCCAGCAATACCACTCTTGAGAATATACCCAAAAGACGCTTAATCATACTACAAAAGCATTTGTTCAACTATGTCCATAGCAGCATTATTTGTAATAGCCAGAACCTGCAAACAACCTAGATGCTCCTCAATGGAAGAAGGATAAAGAAAATGTGGCATATTTACACATTAGAGTACTGCTCAGTGGTAAAAAAACAAAAACAAAAACACCCAATGACATCTTGAATTTTGGATGCAAATGGATGGAACTTGAAAACACCATCCTGAGTGAGGTAACAAAGACCCCAAAAGATGAATATGGTATGTACTCACTCATAAGTGGATACTAGCCATAAACAAAGGATACTGCATCTGTAGTTCATAATCCTAGAGAAGCTAAGTACCAAGGTGAACCCTAAGAAAAACTTATATAGCTCTACCTGGAAAGTTGAAATAGACAAGATCACCTGAAAAAAATGGGAATATAGGGGTGAGGAGAAAAGGGAGGGTAGAAGGGGAAGAGGAGGAGAGAGGGGAGGGGCGAGGAGAACTTGAAATAATGGGATAGTCGGGATGGAGGAAAGACAGATGACAGCAAGGAAAGAGATATCTTGGTTGAGGGAGCCATCATGGGGTTAACAAGAAACCTGGCTCTAGAGACATTACCAGGAATCCACAAGGATGACTCTGGCTAAGACCCTAAGCAATAGAGGAGAGGGTGCCTGAATTGGCCTTTCCCTGTGGTCAGACTGATGAATAACTTAAATATCACCAGAGAACCTTCATTCAGCAACTGATGGAAACAGAGGCAGAGACCCGCATCAGAGCACTGGACTGAGCTCCAAAAGCCCAGTTGAAGAGTAGGAGGAGTGAGAATATGAGCAAAGAGGTCAAGACCATGATGTGGAGGGCCCTGGACCTTCCACAAAGCAACATGCCTTACACTCTCTGAAGAGTGCATAGGGGTGGGGTGAAGGGGATGGGAGGAGGGGAGGGAGTGGGAACTTGGATTGGTAAGTATAATGAAAAGAGGTAGTTTGTTTTCTTTTTTTAAAAAAAAAATTAAAGAAACTCATCTTTTCAGTGCTCTTACCCAGTACAATTTACATAAATTATTATTATTAACTTGTTTAAAATGTTTTCATTAATTCCTTGGAAATATCATGCTATGTATTTTGATCATATTAAGTTTTTTGTTTTCTAATGAAGCCATCTTTATTTGGAATCTTTTCTGTATGAGTAGGAAAAGCGTCAGGCTATGGATTGTGAAACCTCTTGCTAATCCTGACCTCTCACTTCTTGCCATGTGACCTTCAGTAAATCATTTCAACGCTAGCTTTTCAAGCTAAGATGAAATTTATTTGAGACCAGGTGGTTCTTTGAAATCTCATCTGGGTTCATCCTGAGAAGCAGAAGATAACACCGACTTTGAAGTTAAAAAAAAAAAGAAGGCAGGAGAAATGCATTAGAAAGGTAAAGGTGGGGGGGGCAGAGCTAAAAAGACAAAGGCTGTGAGACCTCTGAGAGGTAAGGTGTGTGGAGAATCAGGCTAACAAAAGCCTCAACATTGGGACAGTCCTGAGCAAAGATGAGTTCTTGAAGAGTCCTGTATAGGGCAGCCATGGTCTGGATTAAATACACACTTTGTCATTACCTAGGAGCAGCTCAAATAGTGTGACCTTGTTATGAGGTCTGCTGGAGAGCTCAAGGTCGCTTAATGGGAATCAGCTGCCTGAGAAAAAGATGACATAGTTTTAGGACAGGTGTGATTCTAAGATTCACAGTTATAAGTACTTATTCTCATTGCAGAGAGAGAAGATTGGGTTGGGGAAAGAGAGAGGAGTGGGTAGAGAAGAGGGGGAGGGGAAGGCATGGGAGGAAGGAGTAGAGAAGGAGAAGAAAGTGTTAATCCCACCAGGCAAGAAGAAGACCACCACCGAAGTTTCGAGCCAAATTTGAAACAAGTTTTATTAAATAGTGGTCAAGAGGATGGACACTGTCCAGGTCCATACCCAGGACTCCCAGAGAATATCTGCGAGTTGGTCAGGCAAAACCAACAAGGCTACATACTTCCCTCCTTCATCCAATAAACTCAAGCTCACATCCCGACATACTTCCTGCCTAGGTACCTCCTGCCTCCATGTGATCAAGCACAAGCTGTGAAGTTAGGGCAAACAACTGTGTTTACAGCAATGAAAACATGGGGCTTCTTATCCTACACGAACAGCCCCTAGTGGTCTAAGAAGTCATCTGTCCTTGGGCAAATGGGGCTTACAGGTTAGAGGCATTTTTGTTTTATAGGTCTCTTAAACACAGTAGTTAAAACACAACTTTAGTCCTCACAAAGGGAGCAGCAGAAGAAGAAGATGAGAGGAAAGAAGACTAGAGGAGACGGGAGGGGAGGGAAAAGGAGAGGAGAGGAAAGGATGGGAGAGGAGAGGAGGGAAAGAGAGGGGAGGAGGGGAGGAAAAGAGGGCTCTTTTATTTCAGGCAAACTCATCCTCAGTTTGAGCCTGGGAAACTATCCAGGTTTGGTGGAAAGCTGTGTTATGCTTTCCTCCATTTGCTCCCTCCTACATTAGATTTACATGTATGCACACATGTATGTATGTATGCATGTATGCATGCATGCATGCATGCATGTATTATATATAATTTCATGCTCCTTCTTGCTGTCCCTTTGAAAGTTCATCTGACTCCCACCTTTTCTGAAGGTAGGCAGGCAACCCTCCAAGGTCTGGCTGTGCCATTTCATCTTCTCTTTGTGAAGAAGGGTCTTGGCTTTAGATTCAAACCCTCTGGGGAGCTTCAGAAGAGTTCAAGACCTAGGACCAGTGGAATTGGGATCCCTGTGGAGAAACAGAAGACAAGGCAGACGTGTTTTAAGGCCCTTCAGTTGCTCCAGTGGGCAGGCAAGGTTAACACTGCTGCAGAGAGTCATAGCCCAAGGGAGAGAAGATGCATAGGGAAAGCTAATCAAAACATCTCAACATCAGTATATATATGTAATTGTTTCCTGAAGTTTTGTTTTTCAAAAGAGACACAGTGTTTCTCTCGCTAAGGGACACTCATTTTATTCAATAAGGGAACCACATAGAAGGAAAATTCTCACAAACTGTCTCCTACTGTTTGTCATTTGGAGTCCTGTTCATAACTAAACTCTTCTATTAACTCTGGAATGACTATTTCCTCCTCTTTTGTGGGTAAAGGGAAATTACTTTCCAGGAGCAATGAAATTTTTGGACTTCTTTGGAAATGCTGGGAACAGAATTGATTTCATTTATTTATTTATTTATTAAAGATTTCTGCCTCCTCCCCGCCACCGCCTCCCATTTCCCTCCCCCTCCCCCAATCAAGAATTGATTTCTTAACCCTTGTGTGGCGCTGGAGTGTCAGCACTGTCTGAGAAACAGGAAGTGGTCTTCAGGCAGCGTTGGACAGTGTGAGATAGAACTGGTTTGTCCCGTTTATGGCACCGTACCCAAGGCCAGTGCTGTGAATCAAGAGGCACCCGTTCACTAACTTTCTTTCAGACATCAGGTCCTGCCTGATGGTAGTATGCTGGCTGAGGCCAGTCAAAGAGGCCTAAAAATACACGTGTCAGTCACTGGGGAGATGGTTAATTAGTGGACCATCTTTGAGATGGATAGGATTCTGACTTCCAGATAGTAGATTAAAACTGTATTAAAATACTGTGGAGTTTATCATTAGAATGCTTACAAAGTCTTTGCAACTTATTACATTTTTAAACTGTGGAAGTGGTGTGAACGTGCGTGCTATATTTAAAAACTTAGCACTTCGCACAGAACAGTGAGTATAAATGTGGAAACAGCTGAATCCCCAGGGCCTTTTTATACTTTTATACAATAAAAGGCAATAAGATCTTAAGTAATTAGGCATTTAATATCTTCTTTTATACCTAATACTTTTAGTCTGGCTGAGAAACACTCGTGGGGCTAGGAGGTAAATACTTTGCTCCTGGCTTACCAGAGCAGTAGTGAATCATCAACTTCCACTTAAACCCTCAATTCTGGGATCCATGACGCTTGATTGCAGAAGAACCATATTTGTAGACACTGACTTGGAGCTCACACCGGCGTCTTTGGAAACGGTGTCATTATACCTTCAAGGAATGATATCCAAACTTGTGGTACAGGTGTCTTCAACTAGCCGCTCCATCATGTTGTCAACCCAGCTGCTTCACACTGATAGACAACGACGTAAGAAGGGTGAATTCTATGAACACAGACCCACTGTCACACTTCTTTGTTTTCTTTCTGTGCAGTGAGTTCCTTGATACCAAACAACGCCACAATGGTGAGTAATGTGTACCGGAAGCCCAGGGAGAATAGCTTTGCTAGAAGCCAAACTCTGTGTTGGGAAGGCAAATCCAAAGTTAATGTCTATTCAAAATAGAACAGAACACTGTCCCTTCAACGATGGAAGTAACACGACGTGTCACTCTGCCACTGTGGGGCTGGCTGATCGTAGCAGGGAGTGGTATCCTATTAAAAGGACTTAGTGCTAGTCTCTACTGCTTGGCGATTGAGTGCTCAGCAATCGCTATAGCCAGGTCAGCCTTGCTGAATGGAAGCCCATGTTAGCTAATCCCTATCCCGAACAGAATGGACACTGTTTATGATCTAATTGGGCAATAGCACTAGTGCCTGGGGAAAGTGACTTGTTGGTAACTATGATTCATTTTGCCCTCTGAGTTATTAAATTTCTCCTCTGCATATTTCCAGTCTTGGTGAGCATGCCTTACAAGACAAATACACTCTAATATCTTACCCTTATTAAGCCTTTTGATGCCTTTCACTACAATTTACCAGTTCTGGCATTTCACTCTGTTTAGTATAAGAAATGTTGTCCACATTTCAGTCAATAAAACAAACTGTTAGATATTTTGCTACTCAAACTACTGGGTCTGAAGTTTCTGCCTGTAGATCAGTATCAACAAATTTGGGGTAATCCAACTTTTCAACTTTATATTCTCCTACAATTATCATGTGTGTGTGTGTGTGTGTGTGTGTGTGTGTTTTCAGATATGTCATGGGCGTGGAATATCCATATGCATGTGGAGGTCAGAGGTCAACACTGGATGTCTTCCTCTATTGTCCTCCACCTTGTTTTTTGAGACATGATCACTCACTGATCCAGGATCTCACTGGCTGGCTAACAAGCCCTGGTCATCCTTTCCGTGCATGCCTGCTACACCTTCTTCTTACCTGGTTGCTGGCACGCTGAATGCAGGTCCTCATGCTTGCACAGCAGGCATTACCCACTGGAGCCATCTCCCCAGTCTTTTAGGGTTTCACGTTTACTACCCATTCTCACACATGCTCTTGAGATTTACGTCTTCATAAGTTGGAAAATCAGATGAAAATAGGAAACTGGAGAAAAGAAGACTATTTGATTCTTTTACTGAACAGAATAACCATTGTGTAGGCCCCTTACATCACGTGGGACAGCACGGTAGAGATGACTCTGGTAGCATGGCCACTGTTGAGCCAGCCCCAAGGGTGTGGGCACAGGAGAACGGGCCCCTTCCCTTGTCTGTGCAGTGTGGGAAAACTGGCCTCGTCCTTCACCTGAACAAAGTGGGGCAGCTGGTCCTGGTGGCATAGGTGTATGAGAGAGCAGGCAGACTGACCAACTCATCTCCCAGCCAGGCCCGTATCCAGGGCTTTGAGTTGGTCCACCCCAGCATCCACCCCAGCATCCACCCCAGCATCCACCCCATCTAAGAACTGCTGGAGCAAGTGAAGGCACTGACATTGAAGAACCAAAACTACAAGGTCTCCATGACACAGGGCACCAACAAGATATCCGAGAGGAGTCCCAGTGTGGCTCCAGTATTGATAGTGTTGCAGAAGCCAGCAACATTTGCAATTCAAGCTGTTTGGGCGAAAGGGTAAACGGGGTGACACAGCTTCCACTGTGAGATTTTTTTTT
>NW_026067917.1:1655417-1660144 GCF_014885135.2 Alexandromys fortis | reverse complement strand
CCCACACTCTTGAGTTGCACTTCAGGCTACTTGTTAAAGCTTTCTGAGGCTTGAATTTAAATTCAAGTCTAAAAGTCAATGATTGGTAGCTCCCAAAGTGAATCAGCAAACTGTTGAAAGGCAACTACTTCAGGAATATATTATAGGAACATCAGACAAAGCAGAATTGATTTCTACAAGTCAAGAGATAGATAGGATCCTTTAATTGCTCAACCTGGGAATTCAAAGTCTTTAAACTCACTGTGATCTCCCCAAATGTCACCATTCTATTAGAATCCCATTTCTGCCCAGTGGGGTTAAAATTTAGTTTTCTTTTTATTCAGGAGAATAAAACCCTAGGTTCCATTTTCAACATCTCATCCTAATAGGTATTGAGACTTTCAGGCCACTTGTGCTGAACTTAAACTGGGAATTTGAACCCAGGACTCATCCTTTTCATTCCATGCTTTCTTAAGTAAATATAGGAAGAATCTCATGAAATATTTTAGTTTAACTGAAATGTTCAAGGTATTGAATGCATAGTTATCAAGAACTCCACACTCTATAGGCATTTGATTAAGAATATTAAATGGTGGTATTTTACATATATCTCTTTATTGCCACTTCACACTATGGGCCACAAGTACACTGTTATCACTGAAAACTTCTTTAGTGCTTTAAATAAAATCAGATTAAAGAATCAATTCTAGAAAACACTGAACCAATTCAAGAAACTCATCCCTAAGGTTCTATTTATGTAGAATTACTATAGTCATCAAAATCAGAAACAGAATTTCACTAGTGAAACTGTATTATTTACTTGTATATTTGTTTATTGTAAATACTTCCCTTATGTGATTGGTCTCCACAGATTTAGTCTTCTATCTTATAAAGCATTTATGGGACTATCATTACTGATATTTGGAGAGACAAGAATAGGGATAAATGAAAAACATTGAAAAATACTGAAGTACCAGTGTTGTCAGAGGTTTCTGTCCAGCCCGGTTCCCACAGTCGTTAAGTCCCGACTACAGAGGAATGGGCTTTCCTCTTCCCAAAATTCTCCTGTTCTCATTGACCCACCTCTACTTCCTGTCTGGTTTTTTTTCCCCGCCTATACTTCCTACCTGGCTACTGGCCAATTAGCATTTTATTAAAATACAATTGGCAGAGTACAGACCATTGTTCCACACCATACCAGCAATGATTTTTTTCCTTATGTTTGTTTTTTGTTTTGTTTTTCTGTTTTATGAGGCAGGATTTCCCAGTGTAACCCTAACTGTCCTAAAACTCATTCTGTAAAGCAGGCTGGCTTCAAACTCATAGACATCTTGAGAGACCCAGGCCCTAGAAAGTCCCTGTTCCATAGTCCCCACAGAGACCCCAAATGGCTAGGATACAAGCCCCAATCCAGAGAAAGAAACTCAACCTGAAAATGTGACAGGAACCTCAGGAATTGACATTTTGTCCCCAAACCTGGAGCAGGAGAAAAGCCCCAAACCCTGAAACTAGGACCAAAAGAAGGTACTAAGTCTCTAGATTCAGGATATACCAAAGATATTTGCCTTGGTCCCAAAATTAGGGTTAAAAAGGTAGAAAGAACTAGTTAAAGAAACACAGTTTGGCCCCAGAAATTTCTGCTTGTGACCTAAAACCAGCCAATCCCCAAGCAGAGAACATGGACCAATCAGAGCCTCAAGCAGTTACTGGCAGTTTGGGTTTCCCTCAGGCCTGGAAAGCCCTTTTACCTCAGCAGAGGTAATCTAACCCAAGCCTAGAAGTCTGGAATTCCCCCTTATGCCACTAGGGGCCAGCCAATCACAAGCCCTAAGGCTTGGAGTTCCCTGAGTCTCTGTCCCTATATAAGCCCCTATTTTTTTTTTTTTTTTTTTTGCTGCTCAGGGCCCCACTCTTGTGCTGTTGCTGCTGTTGCTGCTGCTATCAACATTGCTGCTGCTGTTGTTGCTGCTGCTGCTGCCACTTCAGAAAAACGGAGGGACCTCAGTTAACTTGCAAAACTTTGTTTTTTGCTTCTGAGTTGGTCTCGTGGTGGTGATTTGGGTTCCATAATTTGGTCATAACAATTTGCCTGAGGGGTTATGTACAGGAACAGAAATAACTCAAAGAAAGTCATATCACTAAAGCCCACCCCAGCATGGGTGACAGGCTACAAAGCTGGGAACTTGGAGCACACTGCACAGCCTGCAAGAGGCATCTCAACAGGTTGCGTCCTTTCCAAATGCCTCAGTTGGTTTAAACCTCTTCCAGGCAGCTCTGCTGCTCTCTGCTTCTTCTAGGCTGCTGGTTTTGTCTCAGAGTCTTCTTTGCAGCCTGACATGACTGGATCTTCTTTGCTGCATTTATTGCAGTGGGTCGAATGAGCTTTCACTCGAGTCCCATATCATGTATCCCGTATATCAGATATTTACATTATGATTCACAATAGTGGCAAATTGCAGTCATGAAACTGACCAGATTCGCTAGGCCACTCTGCCAGTTTAAGTAATAAAACAGTGGCTCTCAACCTCTCTAATGCTGTGATCCTGTAATAGAGTTCCTCATTTTGTAGTGACTCCCATACTAGGTATTGGTGAAGACAAAGCATCCTTGTGTGTGGCTGAAAGTTTTCTCTGTCCCACTGGTCCCCCTGCCCTTTTTCTGATAGGGCAGAACTTAGGTAGGTGGAGAAGACAGAACTGAATTCTGGGAGGAAGTAAGCAGAGTCAGAGAGAGAGCCACCATGGAGCTGCCAGGTCAGACATGTTGAATCTTTTCCAGTAAGCCACAACCTCGTGGTGAACACAGATGAATAGAAATGGGTTAAATCAAGATGTGAGAGTTAGCCAATCGGAGGCTAGAGCTAATGGCCAAGCAGTGTTTTAATTAATACAGTTTCTGTGTGATTATTTTGGGTGTAAGCTAGCCAGGTGGCTGGGACAGAACAAAGGACCCGTGCTCCTGTTACAACAATACTCTGTTCTAATTTGTTCTTGTTCTAATTACTATACATCTTTTCTTCTTTTACTTCTCCATCTTATTTTTCTCAATCTATTCCTTCTACATTTTTATTTCCATCTCTATATTCTTATTCTACTTCTTCTGCCATTACAAATTCCCAAACATATACACATATCTATTCATTTGCAACTTGTTAGTAATAAAAAAAAGCTACAAAGAATATTCTTAGGGACACAGGCATTCTGTGAAGATATGTGGCAAAACTTAGTGGCTAGTTAGTAGCTAACCACAGCTGCGTCTGTGAGGAGGTCCTGGCAGCCTTTTAAAGGGAACACTATAGGTTACAAAGGGAGAAAAACTAAATCATTGAGAGATATAAGGATAAGGCAAAGAATAATACGTTATTTTACATTTTAAAGTGTAATTAATATCTGGACGTAGTCAGTTAGGTGCTGTTGGTCTCTTGAAAGACTAATATAGAATAAGAACAGACACCTGCATTACCACCCTAACTCATCATAAATCCTCTATAGTGCTTAGATCCTACAAGACCAGATGTTTGCAATTTTATAAGTAAAATTTGTTAAAGTTCCGTTTATGATCTGTCCAGAAGCATACATGTCTGTTTCACTTGCTCTGTCAGTAAGGCTAATGATAGAGGGCAGGCGTCTAAGTGTCTCACCATAATGTGGAGAACATAGTATAGAGTGAAGTCATCCTTTTGACCATCTACAAATATGTGTGCCCATAAGATTGAGATGTAATCATGAGATTACATGTACACATTACATGAAAATGCATGATAATGGGGAGATATCATAGCTGTTATTGCACAAGCAAAATTATAGACGAAAGCAACAGTTTTCAGAGTCAGTGGCCCTGCTGGTTTTTGCCAGGTAGGGTTCCTCCATCTGAATAATTTTTTGTGTGGGTTGACATCTGAATTGTCAATTTCTATAAGTTGTAATTGCATCATGGCCCACAATAGCTCATAATAAATGCTTCTGACAGAAAGTTTTGAAAAATACCTATCCATCTGAAATATATCTCTGGATATCTAGAAAATCCAACAACATAAGTACAAGTTTGACTATTATAAATGACTCTATTAATCTGTAATTTTTAATTATATGTTATATTTTAAATAAACTGTATAAACATAATACTTTATACAAGAGTAGAAATATATACAGTATGAACATCTTACATTAGTATTAATAAACCAAAATCCATACAAATGTATCCATTTCTATATCATATCTCTTTTTTTCTTGAGAAAGAAATTGACTATGACTATTAACCATTTATAACCAACACCTTTTAAATGAAAACCAACATTCATAAACAATATTTGGGAATTTGGACATAGTTCTCTAGACTACTTCCTGATGACTGGGGGTGCTGTCAATCCCATGGGGATCCTGAGAAAACTCAGAAAATGGCCAAATCCTGGTTGTAATAATCTGAAAGGCTGTATAATCTCAGCTGTTCTGGATGTTGTATCACCTGGACCTTTGCTTCAGCGGTCTTGTTTGATCAAAACACATTAGCCTGGAAGGAATCCACAGGTTTCCATCCTCTACAGAAACAAAAACAGGACCTCTTTTCTAAAGTAACATATCCTTAGACTCAAATTTCGAAGTCAAGATATCTTTAATATATATATACATATATATATATGTAGTTTATCAGTTCCCAGAATCAAATGCCTCTCTGCAGTCAAAAAATTAAAAGAAAAGACAATAATATACATAATCCATACTCTGTGTATTTTCCATCTTAATGTATTT
>NW_026067917.1:1598680-1655320 GCF_014885135.2 Alexandromys fortis | reverse complement strand
CTCTCTCTCTCTCTCCTCTCTCTCTCTCTGTGTCTTTGAACTTCCTACCTGGCTTTACTATGTTAAGCCATTGGCTGAAACGGCTTTATTCATCAACTAATAAAAGCAACATGCATACAAAAGGACATCCCATATCCCTTGTATAAGTCTGACATTAATATTTCAACATTTTTATCATTTATGTGGCATTCATGGTGGCTTTTCAGAGGACTCTTTCCCAGTTTTGGAAGCATTCTTTTCCTGCTGTGCGAATGTGAATGTTTTGATGAACAGAAATCAAGATTTATCAAATGATTCTATGTATTCCCCAAGATGCTTTCATTCAATCAATTTGTGTTATAAAATGTATTAACAGATTTAATTTGTCTTGCATTAAAAAAAAACTTCCCTTAGTTCTAAGAAAGACATACTTCTCTCCTCAGAAGATTATTTTCTGAGGAAGTCCACACTGCTGAGAATTCTGAATGACCCAATTGACTGCTAAGCCAGGTTTTTCATCTCATAAAATTTTGTCTTAAATTCTCACTGTAGAAGGTCTTGAGAGTTCTCAGCGGGAAAAGACTGCTGCCAAGCCTAATGACCTGAGTTCATCCCTGGGACTCACAGAGTGCGGGAATTCCTATGATTCATCCCTTGACCAGCACCTGCCCATCTGATAGAGACAAAATAACACTACTAGTGGAGGTGTAACGTGTTTTGAACACTACAGAAAGAAGTATGGAGGTTTCTCAAAAGCTAAAAATGTACCTGCCATATGGCCCAGATGTACTACTCCAGGGCCTTCACCCTAAGAACTCCAAGGCAATATATCACAGACATACTTGTACATCACTGTTGCAGCACTGTACACATGGTTATGCTATGGAAGCAGCGCAGGAGTACAACAACACATGTGGAATTTCATTGTGGAAGAAAGTTACAGTGTTTTCAGGAAGGCATTTGCAGCTGCAGATATTAAGCAGAGTAAGACTGTTTTGGAAAGACAAACACAACATCTTTGCATGGTATCTGTGATTTCTAGATTCTTCTAATTCGTGGTCAATATATTTTATGCAGATGCATGAAATCATCTAAGAATATTTGGAAAGAAAGTAGATCCAAAACTGCCATAGTGTCACACAGTCTTATAGTCTATATTTTGTTACTTGAGTCATTGGTCTGGTTTCAGGGCTCTGGTTTTTTGCTACATCATCAACATTGGACCCTCACTGGGGCTCCTCTTGGATATCTTGTTGTTGTCCTGTGTCATGGAGATGCTGTAACTTTGGGTCTACAGGACCAGCCCCTTTTATGTGCTCCAGCAGATGGGGTAGATAATGGGATGGGACAACTCATAGCTCTGGTATCTGGGGTTGTCAGTCCTTCAGGCTTTCCATCCTCAATACCAGGGTGAACTCTCCAGTACTTCCCGGGCTAGTTCACCCTATATAGTGAGCAAAAAGGGCTGGGGCCGATTATCCTCCTTTCATGCCCTCAGGGTCAGCTTGCCCACACCTACACCATCAGAGCCAGCCCTACCGAGATGTAGAGGGCATTCTGCCTAGTTGGTGAGAGGTAGGGCCAGCTCTCACTCTAGCGACAACAAAGATGGCTCTTTCACCTACCATAGGCCTTGATGGGCATGAGGTGGTCTTCTCTCCCTTGCCCATACCACCATAGAGTAGAGGAGGGGTGGAGCTTGGTCTCTCACACTCATATTCTTGAGGCCAGCTTACCCACACCTCCATCAATGGAGTCAGCTCTCCTGTGTTTCCCAGGCAAGGTGCAAGGCTCACTCTCCCTAGCTCTGTCTCTCTCATTTGCTGCAAGTGTCATGGAGAGGGAGGGCATCTTTCCCTCTTCCTCCCCATCACATGGCAGTCAAAGGGTGTAGGGTGAGCTGTCCCACTCACAAAAACTCACAGCAGACTCACCTGTGTCCCGACCAGCAGGATTGGCATTACTATGGTGCCCAGGTGGGGTGCAGGGTCTGTTCTCTTGAATGCTATAGGCAATAAGGGGTGGTGGGCAAGGAGGGGCATCTCTCTCCCAACTACACTGCAGGACATGTGGGATTACCTTTCCCACACTCACAACTTCAGGATCTGCTCATCTGCACTATTACGAGCAGGGCCGGCTTTCTCAAGTACGTGTTGACTGTTGTCATTATGCAAGTCATATTTAGGAAATCATATGGTTGATGTCTCATGGGCACAACATCCTATTCACAGATAGAAGATACTATCTAGTAGCAGGTGCTCAGGTCCTCTGGCTCTTAAATCTTTTCTTTCCCCTTTCTGCAATCATTTCTGAGCTTCAGATATAGGGGTTGCATTATAAATATTCCAACTGGAGATGGGCACCCCATGGTCAATTCTCTGTATTTTGACCAGTAGTAGATCTTTGTAGTAGTCTCCACCTGCTACAAAACCCAAACCTTTCAGCATAAGATGAAACAATAATAACACCAAATCATTATTGAACCCATAACATCAACGTTTCTATTAGTCAAAAATTTCTGGGCAAAAGTTCCCAGAAATTGAGGGTAAGACCCTATGGCTGGAAGAAAAAAAAACACACTTTGGACACAAGACTTGAAGGAATGAAACTGGATCTGATCTGAAAGTCTCCTCACTGAGAACTAATTCTCATAGTAGCCAAACGAGCTATGAAAGCTGCTAAGAGAGAAGGGCAATCAGCAGTTCTATCCAGCTATGTAGCCTACAACGACTGTAAATCCACAACGACTGTAAATCCACAACGTCTGGTTTGGTAAGTGTCTTAGAGTTGCTATTTCTGTGACAAAACACTGTGACTAAAAATCCAATTGGGGAGGAAAGGGTTTATTTGGCTTACACTTCAGTATTGCTATTCATCATTGAAGAAAGTCAGGACAGGAATTCAAGCATGGCAGGATCCTGGAGGCAGGAGCTGATGTAGAGGCCATGGAGGGGTACTGCTTAGTGGTTTGCTAAATGGCTGCAGAAGGTTATGGATGCATGTACATATACATACACATACACACATATATAGGTGATGTGGGATGTCCTTCTGCATATGTGTTGCTTTTATTGGATAAGTATTAAAAATGTTTTGGCCAATGGCTTAGCAGGTTAAAGACAGGCAGGAAATCCTTACAGAGATTTATAGAGAGGGTAGGCAGAGTCAAGGAGAAGCTATGTAGCTGTTGAAGGAGAGCGATGCTGCTGGAACCTTACCAGTAGGTCACAGCCTCGTGGTAATAATAGATTAATAGAATGGGTTAATTTAAGATTTAAGAACTAGCTAGGAATATGCCTAAGCTATTAGTCAGTTAGTGTTGTAAGTGATATAGTTTCTGTGTGATTATTTGGGTATGGGTAGCTGGAAAACTAAAGTGTAGTCTCTGTTTACAAAACAGTACCCACCGTCTGGGGGCATGGATCCACATAAGACCTTAAAAAACTTAAGAAAATAAAAAATAAAGTATCTATCTATCTATCTATCTATCTATCTATCTATCTATCTATCTATGAAACAGTAATAATTAAAGAAAAGGTCATATCGGAGGGGGCATATAGGAAGAGTTTAAGGGTTTAAGAGGGGAAAGGAGGGGCAGAAGTAGTATAGATACAGTGTTTATGTATGAAATCCCCCAAAACAGTACTAAAATAAAAATCAATAAAAAGGAAGTGCATTTCTTTGGTCATGCTTGTGTTACAAACAGTATTCTTAAAAACATGCAATTATTTTCTTTTTATTACAATTTATATAGAATTTAATGCTTAACTGCTTCCAGATAGTTTTGTATACATAATTTTTGTCTTACAACTAAATTATAAGCAAGTTAAATATAAGAATCATAATTTACACGTCTTGTACTTTTTAGAGTGGTAAACACTACATTGGACAGATACCTGTAATGTGTAAGTATTTTGACTAATTTTAGCATATCTCTACCGTCTTCATAATTTCTAATAAATTTATTGAGGATTCTGGTTAGTTAATCTTTTTTTTTTTAGTTAATCTTTTATAATGGATTTATCACTGTACATTAAATGTCTTAAAATTGTTCCTCAATTTTACATTAGGCCTCTTGAGTTTTTAACCACTTAGTCTTAATGACTAACTCAGGCCACTCATAACAGTAATGGCCCATTCATTTACTTAATCTGTTTCAATAATTGGTACAGTTCATTGAACCCAATAGCTCAAATATTGTGCAAGTAAATGCATCTGCAGTAAGTATGACAGCCATTCAAGAAGTGGTTTGTCTGCGGCAATGCTGCCATCTCCAGGATAATGGCTAATGAGAAGCCTGCTGGTAGCCAGGGGAATATGGAGAGGTAAGGGTGAAACAGTGGAGCAATAATTTGAACACTTAAATTATCATGCACAGATCACGAAACCATTTCCCCTTGTAAAGGAATTTTGTTGAGTTCTGTCTGGCTCCTTAAAAAACGATGTTGGTCAGTTTTCAGGAGCAAGTTGGGAGCCAACTTCCGATGAAGGCTTCTAGATCTGGAACTCATTAGACTGAATTTATATAAGATGAAGGGGCTGTCGTCTCAAAGGTTTCACACTTAGGTAAGGCCAGAGGCAGGAGCAGAAACCACAACTCATCCCTAATTCCATATGCCAGCTTCAGCCACTGCCTTAAGGTGTGAAACTTTGGGGCTTTTCAGATCTTTTGGGTTCCTGACTCCTAGGCATAGAAGCTGTATTTATCATCAACCAGAAAATTTTCAATCAGTATCTTCGCATGATAATTAAAAGACTCTATTCTAGTTAAAGTTTAGGCTTTATGAGAATGACATGAAAATCCATATCCAGCTATAAAATGCTTTTTTCCCAGTGGACTGAAAAGTATGAGATATGAATGCCTTGCAAATTTGCATGTCATTCTTGAGCAAGCACTATGCTAATCTTTTTTTGTATCATTCCCTCTTTAATACATGTACTGCTGAAGCCAACACTGTGCCCTGATTTCTGAGAGGAAGAAGCAATTGATTATTCAAGAGTGCTGAATTGCTGGATAGTAAGATCAGTTAAGCTCTGGTGACTCTCCTTAACCTGGGCAGCAAATCAAAATATTAACAGCCAAAACTTAGGGGTGGAAATAGAAGAAATCATCCTATTAAAAAAAAAAGCAAGGGTTTCTTCTCTCCCTGGACTAAAATCTTAATTTACCCTCCCATCTTTAAATTGACTTTGGTTTTCAGAGCCAATCAGCTAAATCTAAGATCTGATCAATGATAAATAACAGCACAAAAAATTATCAAAACATGTGTCTTAGTTAGGGCTTCTATTGCTCTGAAGAGACACTATGAACAATGGCAACTCTTATAAAGAAAAAGTATTTAATTGCGGTGGCTTATGTTTTCAGAGGTTTAGTCATTGTCACCCTGGCAGGACATGGTGGCATACAGGCAGACATGGTGCTGTCTACATCTTGATTCAAAGGTGACAGGAGATAACTGAGGTACTGGGTATGACTTGAGCATATACGAGACCTCAAAGTCAGCCTCCACAGTGACAAACTTTTTCCAACAACATCTTATCTACTTCAACAAAGCTACACATTCCCTATGAACTTATAGGGGTAATTACATTCAAACTATCATACTTGCCAGGTTTCTGCATCTCTCCGTTTTTTTCCTGTTGACAGTTTTAGTTTCTAATATTTTATAAAGAGTTATATTTAAGATAGTGCAACTGAATGACAATGGAAACTGAATGTATGTAACATTAAAAGTGTATCCAAGAATTGCGACTATATACATACAAAATAGAATATAGACATTTGTCTAAGAACAGAAAACCTAAAAAAAGTGACATTTCAACATTATCATAAGGAAGTAGGCTAAGCTTACTTCGCGAGGGATTTTATTAGAATATAAAACATTTGAAGACATAATAAAACAGAAGAGTAAGTTTGTCATGTTTACAGTGTAAGTAAAATTCAAAATGCAAAGAAAGTATAATAGTAAATGCCAGAAAGTGGGACAAAACAAATGCTAAGAAAATATTCATAGAGATAACTCATCAAATGATCGAATTGTCAACATTTGAGACGGACATAAATTAAATGGGTTATAAGTATGCAGGAGTTTATTATGAGACAATTGTGAGATATTATAATCAGTAGGCTCTCTGGGAAGAGAGCCAGCACTTCAGTAGGTTTTACTGTAGTCCCCAGTGGCCTGTAATGTGTAACTCACAGAAAGAGAAGCACCGGTTGGTTTTAACGTTACCTTGTTACAAATTAGAATCACCTGGGTTGGGATCCTCACCAGCTGACCCCAGCTCTTCAGAACGGTCCTGACTGCCTTGACTGATGTGGGAAGATCCACCGAGCATGGGGAGCGCTTTCTGGTAACAGCCCAGATCTGAAGACCATGGCAGAGGGAAGAACACTCACTTTTTGCTTGCTTGGCCTTCCCTTTTGTCTGCTTAGCCTCTGCCTTTGCTGCCCAGTGCCTGCCCTGGCTCCTGGGATGATGGACTCTAACCTGTGAGACGGAATATTCCTTTGCCTCCCTAAGTGCTTCTGGTATGGTTTCTTTTTAATCACAGTAACAGAGATGTCAACGAGGAAAAGAAGTCAGGAATAAGTGGCCACCCATGACAAGACAATTGGCACTTTGGGCAGGACAATCCTTGTAAATTGCCGGGAGTTTATAACACTGTCAATTCTGGGATGATGGGAGCCATTTTATGGTTATGCCTTCAGTCAACCAAGCAAATCATTAGGCAATTCCTGAGTTCTTGGAAAGATGCTACATGCTGTAAGATAATACATCCTTGCTTTGATGACTTTGCAGTCCACGTGCCAAGACAAATTAAAAGTGCAACTCTGAAATGGACGAGTGGCTGGCATCAGTCTAATAATGCTTGTCCCGCACACACATTTCTGCTTGAGAGACTCCATGGACTGTCTTTCCCTTGACAAACTCAGTCATCTTTGACTCCATTTTAAAGGTTGTTCTTAGATGCCTTATCTATAACTATACTTGTTCTTCTGGATTCTTTGAATGATGGCAATATCTTTCTCTTATCTCAATAATGAGCTAAAGATAATGGATTTTTTTCTTTTGCTGTGTTGAGGATCAAATCCAAGACTTTGTATATACTGGACAAGTGCGCCATCTCTGACCTACACTTCTAGCTCCAAAGAAAATCTTCACTATGAGGTCGCCTTTTAATCTGTGTAAAGTCACAATTAGAGTGATTTCTTTTGAAACGTGTCCTTTAACATCACTTAGGAAACAAAATTTACTCTATACCCAATTAGTTAGAATGAGTGACCAGAACATCTATTTCAATGGCATGCTAAATCTTCCCACCCTAATTAAACATATTCTTTGCTTAGTGAGCATGTTAAAGAAGCTTCTCCTCTAATTAGTTCCTTACTAATCAATCATTTTCAGCCTGATTGTCTTCTCTGCAGGGAAGTCGGGAAGTAGGGCTTTTGCCCGTGTTTGCACTAAGGATTTGGTCTGCATGGCTGCTGCTTTTCTATTCTCACATGGCTGATCGCATTTTAAGAAGCGCAGAACTGTCTGTTTACTCTCCCTGAGAGATCACATCTTATGTAGAATTATGAAGGTCCCCTTCCTTCTTGGATAATTGGAAGATTTCATGGTATACCTTCAGTCAACCAAGCAAATCATCATGCAATTCCTGAGTTCTTGGAAAGATGCTACACGCTGTAAGATAATACATCCTTGCTTCGATGACTTTGCAGTCCATGTGCCAAGACAAATTAAAAGTGCAAGTCAATACAAATCAATAAAAGACTAAATTGGTGAATATTAAGTATGCAGTAGAAGGTCAGAGCAAGGAATAATCAGCATGGATTGGCAGATCCAGAAAAGGATTTCCTGAAAGGGATGGTCTGGTTGTATGTGTACTCTGAAATTTGTACACTGAAGTCTAACTTAATGTGATGGTGTTAAGAGGCAAGGTTTAGAAGATTGTTAGGCCATGAGGGCCTCAAGCAATCATGGATTGCGTTAGTATTCTTGTAAAAGAGGGTCTCTGTGGTGCTTTGAAAGAAAATGGCCCCCAAAGGGCATAACACTATTACAAGCTGTGGCCTTGTCACTGTAGGGGACAGACTTTGAGGTCTATTTTGCTCATGCTTCCCTCAGTGCATCAGTCAGTTGCTTTCCCAGTGCAAGACGTAGTACTCTCAGTTCCAGCACCACATCTGGCTGCACACCACCATGCTCCCCTTCCTGAGGATAATGGACTGAACCTCTGAAACTGTAAGTAAACCATCTCAATTAAAAATTAAAAAAACTTCTCCTGCAGGGAAGCATAGCTGGCAGGATATTTAGTGCAAGGGCCAGGTCAGATCTAGAGGACATCATGTCACAACACTCCCCCCATGCCTATTCCCTGGAAATCCCTGGTTGCATTATTCTGGGGACATAGCGTATATCTAGCTGAAATTCTCACAAGTAGTCAGTGGCAACGACTCACATGAGGAAGTGCATCTTGGGTGTATTGACCCACTAGTTTTTTCAAGTGTAGAGCAAGAAAATACTTTTATCCTGAGATAGAAAGTGGAACGCTGTAGTACAAATTCCCTCAGTTAATTAAATCTATTTCCAGAGCGGCGGCCCTTTTATTTGGATTATTCACATTATTGTGAAATGGGTTTATTAAATTTCTTTCACTCCTTACTATAAAGCAAGAAGCTTTTTATATAGTAAGCTGCAGATCATGTACTGGGTAATCCAACATACATTCAGAGACAGCATGCGGTGTTGTGAGGGAGTTTGGAGTTATAGGTCTCCTACCAACCTCTCCCTTATTTTGGCACAGGGGGAGAAGTTAGGCTGAAATAGGAATTGAGACTTCTTACTGTGTTTATATCAGCATGGAAATTTAGAAAGGTTAACTTTTCCTTAGTGAGAAATATTTGAGGATGGCTGCTGCCTACCCATCCCCACCACCTAAAAAACAGCTGCATTTGCTAGGTGATCCACCTCTCACTAAACTGGACACTCACTTTACGCTTGATCCCTGCCTGCAGTCCTTCTCATTCCCATCCTTGGTGACCCAGATAATATACTGAGCAGCCATATTAAAGAAACCAGTAACAATAAACCAGGCCATCCAAGTTTCTTTGTTAAGCATTTGTTTTAAATGAAACCAATTGCTCTTGTGGATGGAACTTAAAATTTGATCTCCCACTCCATACATTTCCTACTATAAAACTGACATCTTTATAAGAACTTAGTTTTTCATAAAGCAAAGAAAATCAGCCTACAAACCACAATCCCAGAGAACTTAGACAACAATGAGGACACTAAGAGAGACGTACATAGATCTAATCTACATGGGAAGTGGAAAGTTGAAAAAGACAAGATCTCCTGAGTAAATTGGGAGCATGGGGACCTTGGGGGAGGGTTGAAGGTGGTAGGGGAGAGGCAGGAAGGGGAGCAGAGAAAAATGTAGACCTCAATGAAAATCAATAAAAAACAAAGAACCTTAGTTTTTCTAGTTAGGCAAGCATAGGTTTGGTTGTCTTTGATATTGCACATGTGGGGCTGACCACTGTATTAACTCTCTCAAGATGGTTAATAGTATATTCATCAAGGAAGTGAGTAGATTACTAACAGTGTTAAGATTAATTTTAAGAGTAAATGAAACTAAAGGTGCATAGGTCAATACTTGAATCATTATCAGTAATTAATCTATGCTAGTTATCACTAGTTTAGTGAGAATTCCTGAATAGGTGTTATATTGAATAACTTATGTAGGTTCTTTGTGCCAGAATTTAATCATATGAGAAATGTATTTGTTGTTTGCTTTAAAAAAAGACAAACTATCTTAGGATGTGTTTTCTGTGTTTTAGTGTGTTGCCTTCATATATATATCTGCACCATGTGCATGCAGTACCTGAGAAGGCCAGAAGGGGATTTCAGTTTCTCTGGAACTGGCCTTAGAGATGGTTATTAAGATACCATCTGGGTGCAAGCAACATACCTGGGGCCTCTGCAAAAGCAGCAGTGCTTTAAAACATTGAACCATCTCTCCAGCCTCTTAAGACATCCCTTTAAGCAGCTCTGTATGGTATTATTCAGTGTTGGAAGAGGCAATCCAGAGAGATGGAGCTTCTGGCTTCAGATCTTGGTCTGACTCACTGGTTAATAGGGATTTGAATACAAGTTTTCCTATGTGAGATCCTGATTCTTTCATCCAAATATCACAGTACTTCTTCAATGACATAGTTAAACATATGACCTAGATAGTTCTTTCTATCACTAAAATGTTCCAGTCTAATGAAGCTGAACACACAGCTCAAAAATACAGATGGAAAGTAGCCAGAATAACAACAGTAGCAGAGGAGCCTGAGGATAGAGAGATGACTACGTGCAATGTTGGAGACTGTATAAGGAAACTGGCTAGACCAATGAGACGTACCTGTGATGGTCTCAGTTGCCCTTGTAGATGGGATTAAACCCCATGACCCAGCTGCCTCTGTGAATCTATCCCTCATACCACTACCACCACAGGTAAGATACACAAAAGAATACGTGTCAAAGCCCGCATTTTCCCCACCACACTTTTGATCAGGATATCTACTGTTTAAAGTAAGAGGACATGACACTCACCCCCGATGGTGAGAAGAAGTGGGGTTGTAAACCTGCATTTTAACAATGTTTTGGAGAGATATTCTTCATCCCTCTAAATAATTATTCTTTGGGAGCAGGTACAAGGAATCCAGGAATAAAATAAGGGTGCAGTCTACTGAGTTGGAATGCCTGCTTGAAATTTGGAGGCTAAAGTGTTTGCAAGCCAAATTGGAAACTAAATTGCATCCAATTTCCATTTCCCAGTGTTCTGGGAAAGCGTGGGCAGGAGCTGATGAAAGAAAGACTGCTTAAGCGGCCAGCCATTCGGGCTAGTCTCCTGACAGTCCTGCTTCAAGGGGCTGTACACAGAATCAGCAGAAACCAGGCAGATCCTCCAATTAGTTCAAGCAGGGCACAAGGGATCAAGGTATGTGGTTTTAGGGAACTGCTTTCCTTCTGAGAGGGTAGTGTTCTTTCACCTCTGAGCCAGTAGATAGGTCTCCAAGAGAATCCCTTGTGCTAGCTGAGGCTAGCCTCCATGCATCAGAGGCTGGTTGTCATTTTACTCTCCACAGAGTGGGTGATGAACTGTACAGTCATGATTTAACGTCTTCTGAATTGTATGGCCAGAGAACAACTGTGAACATAGAGTGGTCTATAGGATGTTTACAGTTTTTGCTCAAACTGAGGTACTAAGAGAGTGAAGGGGGGCACTGTAAGTAGGACTGTCTCAGGTTGCTGTTGTAGGAATTCTGCCCACCAGCCTTTGACACACCTTCCACATATACCTGAAGGCTGAGTCCTCTTATTCTTGTCATTCCCAGAGGAGATATTATTCCTAGGAATTCCTTGCCTGCAATCCTTTATCAAATGTCCTATTCTACTACAATTAAAATATTTTGCATTTTGATGTCTCCTCATACCTTTGGAAATTGCTTCTCCTACCCAAGATTCAGTATTAGAGTCAAATGTCTCAATGTTCTTTGTATGCAGGATCCATTGGACCAATGAATGCAGATCAACAAAAGATAGACAAGGCAACCTGATATCATTGCAAAACTCTTTTGGGGGGGGCCTCTTAGAGGCCCCCAAGTCAAAAGTGGTCCAGTCATTCCCAATCACTGTGGAGGACATGTCTCACCAGGAAAATAAAAAAATCAGCAGGTATAGACCCAGCAAAGATTATAGTGCCTTTTAATTTTGATGAAATTAAAAAAAAATAGAAAGACAATGAACCTTGGCAAAGAGCTTGTGTTAATTTTTTTGGAGAGATTAATAGCAATTATCCCAAAAGTGATAGAATTAATCTTATAAGGAGAACTACTTGGATCCTTCCCTGCATTGTATGGGACATACAAATAACTGGAACCCATATATTCTATATTGATGCAAATAAATCAGGAAAGGCAGGTTACAAATCAGAAGATTTAAGTAATGTGGAACAAAGCCCTTATAATCCTGTCCAAAAGGTACTAAGGGATTTTAAAGAACCTCTTAATATAGTTACTGATTCACAATATGCAGAAAGTTGTTTTGTATATTGAAACCGCTAAATTTATACAAGATGATACATAATTGACTTCATTATTCATACATGTTCAAGATATAATCAGAAATAGGCTCTGTCCCATATACATAGCACACATCCAATACCAGACAGGTCTGCCAGGTCCTCTAGCACAAGGTAATGCAGAAAATGATCAATTATTGATTGAGAATATGTTGAAGGCCTCAGAATTTCATAAGAAACATCATGTCAGTAGCAAAGGTTTAAAGAAAGAGTTTTCCATTACATGGCAACAAGCTGAGGAGATTATAAAGAGACGCATTGGGGTCCCATGACCACAAACAAATTTGCAAAGTCATTAGCATAAATAAGCCCTCACTCTTAGTATGGTGATTATCTCAGTTGTTTATTGTAGTAATGGAAAGCTGACTAACTTGTCTCATTACTCTATCTGAAAATTAATTTAATATTCTTCTTGACAGAGTATGATATATGTTTATTAATTAGGTTTAATGCACAGGCATTATGAGTGGCTAGTTAATATTTGAAGTACCTTCCTGGGAGTTCATATTTCTAAAGCAGTTAACATTTGAATGACTAATGAGTTGTTCACTCCCCTAGGGCAACATTGACTTCAGTTGTCTTTGTTAATTAGCATTATGAACATGAGAAAATTTCCAAATGTTGCTCAAGATGTATAGATAGGCCAGCTATACCCAGGGATTACCTTTTATGTATGAACAGTGCATACACACGCTGGATGCTCAAGGGCTTTCACTGTTTGGAATGGCCTGTTAGGCTTACGATGCCAAGGAAGCTGAGTGGCTGCTTTCAGCTTCCTAGAGGAAGATTGCACTTCCTGCCTCTGAACAGAAAGACAATGGAATATTGTTGCATCTGTTTTGGGACAGTCCTTTAAGCATATTGTACACAGAGCTAGGGTTATGTATATATACGATAAATTGTTACCCTGTTTTCCTGCATTCTGAACGCGGCGTTGAGGGGAAGGGACTGTGTGGTGTTTATGTATCTCTAATTGCAGCAGTCTATGAATATCCTTCCATCATAGCCAAGTTGACAGCCAGTGGATGGAACATCATATTTAGCCTCCTTCCTACTATGGAGAAGAGGGGATGGTGACATTAATTTGCAATTTAAAGATATGTATGAGCCAGAGATTGGTGTCCATTTGGGGTCTGAAAATTATTGGAGTCACAAATTTTCCTGTGTATGAAGAAACTTCAGCAATGTGCCTGTTTGGGGAAGATGGGGGTTGCTAAACCATCAGGCATTTTTTTTCAGAGTATATGTACAGGACTCCAGATGATGGGATGCGGCATTTATTGGAAGGGCTGCCCAGAGAAGGGGTTGGGCAGTGTGTAGCTAGAGGGTCTTTGCTCACTGTCACCATTCCAAAAGGTGTGTCTATGATGAAGGTGAATAGAATGGAGGCTGTGTGTTTGTGTGTGTGTGTGTGTGTGTGTGTAACTGCAGGAAAACTTGTATCCTGGTCTGAATGTGGAGGTCAGAGGAAAACTCAGGCATTGATTTTTGCCTTCTACTTTGGAGACAGGGTTTCTTTTTGTTGTCCATAGCTGCATGTGTCAGCATAGCTTCTGGGTGTCTCTTACCTCTGGGGGGAGCAGTAAGATCATGGATATGTACTGTGTTATCTGGCTTTCCCTGGGTTCTTGCAGTTCAAATTCAGGTGCTCATGTTTGCAAGACAAGTGTACTATACCCTCTAAACCATCTTCTCAGCTCCCCAGAGTGAGTTATATTATTCCGAGAGGCCCATGCTCAATGTTTATGCAGGAACAATTGTGTCTGAAGAAGCAACCGACACTCATTGGTAGAACCCAAGCAAGATAGGGAACCCTTTCCTAAAGATCTTAGTCTGGTTAGCAGGTGAGATGGCTCAGTGGGGAAAGGCTCTTTCCCACCAAACCTGGTGACCTGAGTTCAACCTCCAGGACCCACAGGTAGAAGGAGAGAGAAACTGACTACTGAAAGTTGTTTTCTGATCTTTGAGGGCACACACACACACACACACACACACACTACACACACACACACACACACACAATATAATAAAATATTTTTAAAAGATCATGGTATACTTAAATTAAAATAGAATAAAATAACTCAAATAGTTTGAAAGGCAGGTATTTATATTTTCAGTTGTGGAGACAAGAAGTTGGGGTGCCAGCACGGTTGGAGTTTAGTGAGGCCCTCTTTCTTCATTGTAGGCCACTAGCTGCTGTCCCAAGTGGAGGAAAGGATGAGAGAATTCTCTGAGCCTCATTCATAAGGACATGACCCCCCCATTCATGAAAGCTCTTCTTTCATGGTCTACTCATCCCCCAAAGTCAGTCTGTTGGGGATTAGGATAGGAACAAATGAACGTTGTGAAGGTATAGACTATATAGCTGGGAGCTGCAGGCAAATGGTGATCCATAGCCCTTTGGAATGCTATAACAGTTTCCAGTGTTGAGGTCAACAATCAGGTTGTTTTTTTTTTCTCTACTCCAGAAGCCATTAATGTTGCTTCCCAGATTCCCAGCTGCCTTTACTACATGGTTTGAAATAGGAATATAACTCTAATTCTAGTGACTTTAATGTTTGATTAGAATTGCTTCTAAACAGTCTTCCAAAGTAGCGCACCTTACCGGGAACAAAGATTGAATTATGGCATGATTTGATTTCAGACCTATCTCAAGACCATGGGCTTCAGAAGGCCTCCAGCTATGCTTCCCAGGGTTCAGGCTACATCACTAATTTATGAAGGGCAGAAAACTGTAGGATAAATAAACAAAAATATAATAAAATCAGTAAGAGAAGGAAAGGCGGCTTATCTGGTTTATTCTGATATAATTGCAGTTGCTGGAGCCAGGAAGGTCTTCAGCTCTGCGGTCAGACACATAATTCCCCTGCTTAGAACTCTTTAGGGACTGTTGACGGAACTCAGATGAATGCCCAAATTTTTCTCAGAGCCGCATCTGACCTGTTGTCTCCTTCACTCTCCAGCCCCATCTCGAGTGGCTATGCTGGCTAATTTGCGTTCTCAGGTACCAGTTCTTTGGCTGCTGCCTGAAGGATTTGGACAGATCGCTCCCTCTTCTTGAGACTTTCAGACATATAGCTTGGATCGCCGTAAAAACACCCTTCACCAATGACGATGTTCCACTTTTCCAGACCTAATGTTAGGGACCTCATTCTATGCTTCATTGCACCGCATTTGGCTAGTTTGAAACTATTTTTATTTAATGTATGCACTTGCTTGTTTAAATTGACTTAGAACAGCATACAACATGTGTCATTCTGCCCACTCTGCATTCTGAAGGAGACAGGATTACGGCGTTAGTCTTCTGGGCTTAGGTATGTTTGAACTTAAAACTCTTGAATATCTTTCCTCCCCACGTTGTTAGGTGAAAGATCCTACCTAATGTTCTTCACTGTTACATAAGGACTAACAGAATAAGTGCTTAGTGTAGGACTCTTGACTAAGACTCATGCTGCTAATACTGTCATTTTGTGATTATACGCATATTTCTTGCATGGATTAGAAATATAGAATGAGGCTGTGAATTCCTTATTCACTATTGGTGGAAATACAAATTGTTGCAGTCACCCCAGAAATTAGTCTGGAGACGTCTCAAAAGACAAAAAGTAAATCTACTATACTGGTAGACCAGTCATACCACTTCCTGGTGTATGCCCAACAAACTTGATATCATATTTCACAGATACTTGCTCATCCATGTTCATTGCTGCCCCATTCACAATAGTTAGGAAATGTAAACAACCTAAATGTCCTTTAACAGATGCGTGGATAATGAAAATGTGGTACATTGTGGTACATTTCCACCATGAAATGCTATTCAGCTGTAAAGAAAAATGAAATCATGATACTAGATCCATCCATTCACCAAGTGAGGTGACCCAGGCTTAGAAAGACAAACACTGCTTGTCCCCACTCATCTGTATTGTGTCTTGTTCTTAATATTTGTATTTCAGGCTTGGGACCAGATTCACGGAATCAAACTCTTGAAACTATGCATCATTGCATATGTGATATTGTGCCACGATTCATTTTTGTCCTCAGTTTACTTAACCTCCCAAATACCTTTAATGTAGACCTAATTCTGTCTTTCTGCATGACAGGGCATGAGAATAAAAGTTGTGCAGGTACAGGTGGGACCAGCAATCAGCATCTCTACAAGCTGCACATATGTGTTATATACACCCCAGAATGGAAATTATTAAAATTTAATATGATTTTCTGCTCATTGGACACTTTCGCTTAAAAAAAATAACCTCACTGGAAATTGTTATGTCAAAGAAAAGTTATCTTCTTGCCCTTAAGCATGCACAACAGCCGTGAGAGCCCATCAGCAGGAGGCAGAAGCACATTAAAGGGCTCTGGCTTAGCTTTTAGGTTATTTTCATAATTTCTTTCTTACTATATAGCAGTCATTCTCTGGATGATCACAGAATAGTAGCTGTCCTCTGTTATTTCATGATATTTGTTTAAGTATAATAAATACGAATGGAGCGCAATTTTAAAAGTTTGAGTATAATTAAGGTTGGCAGAAGCTAATTAAGTAGGACACAGGCAGAAAGGTTCTTAATTACCCTTTAAGAAATTGTCACTTATCTTGCGACTTGCACTCTTAAGGAACAAAAGAGCCAGAAGAAGCGGCCCAGAACATGTGTGGTGAAGAAGGCCATAACTCAGACCATCTGGGCGCAGAGGCAGTTGTAACACACAGGAGGAAAGACAGAATGGCTCTGACCTTGTGCTGCCGAACAGTTGTCTCCCTAAATAGAGGAGAAAAGTTAATATAATAATTTCCTCTGTTGGGATTAGCCACACTCATCTCAGGACTTTGGGAAATAGTTTGAAAAGAGAAAGCAAGGCAGGTGGTTTCCAAGAACTGGATGATGCCACAAAATATGGCTGTGTATATATACACTCACACAATACATGTATGGATATATATGTATATATATGAATATATATATATACACATATACATGAATATATTTACCCAAAAGCTAAAGATTATCATCAGATCTATATACTATCTTAGGCCTATGAAGCTTCCCCCACCTTGCTGCACTGCTCCTCTGATGGTGAGCTCCCATTAGCTCAGGTAAACTGTTTCAGTGGGTGTCCCCATCATGCTCTTGACCCCTTTGCTCATATTCTCACACCTCCCACTCTTCAACTGGACTTTGGGAGCTCAGTCCAGTTCTCTGATGTGGGTCTCTGCCTCTTTTTCCATCAGTTGCTGGATGGTGACATTTAAGATAGTCACCAATTTGACTACAGGGCAAGGCCAGTTTGGGCACCCTTTCCTCTTATTGTTTAGGGTCTTTGCTGGGGTCATCTTTGTGAATTCCTGGGAATTTCTTTAGTGTCAGGTTTCTTGTTAGCCCCATAATGGTTCCATCAATGAAAATGTCTCTTTCCTTGCTCTCATCTCTGTCCTTCCTTTATCTCTACTTTCCTGTTCCCTCAAGTTCTCCTCCCCCAGTTCTCCCCTTCTTTTCCCCTTCCACCTTCCCTTCTCTCCCCAGCCCCATGATCTCAATTTTGTCAGGCGATCTTGTCTATTTCTCCTTTCCAGGTGAATCTATATATGTTTTTCTTAGGGTTCCCCTTGTTGCACAGTAGCTTCTTATGAGATATACTACTTGTAAATATTTTCTCTCATTTGGTGGTTGTAGTTTCATTTCCTATGTTTTAGTATCACTGAATGAATATTTTAAATTTTATCAAAGCTACATTATCTATATTTGGTTTTTATGCCTGTGCTTTTGGTGTCCTCTCTAGACACGAATCCATTGCCAAATTGAACATGAATGTTTTTTCTATATATTTTCCTCTTGAAGAGACTATTTTTTTCCAGTTGTATGTGTTGTAATTTAGAGAAAGCAGTGTGAGAAAGATGCCATGAGAAAGAGCTCAGGTGGAAGTTTTTTTTTTTTTTATGGGGGAACTGAATGGGAAAAGGGGAGGGTAGAGGGGAGACTGGCCTCTGGGGACAGAAGAGAAGAGACAAGAAAGGAGAGAGGAGAAAGAAGAGAGGAGAGAGGAAAGAGAAAGAGAGAAAGAGGGAGAGATGGGAAGTTGGAAGGGCCCTTTTAAAAGGGAACAGAGTGAATGCTCTTAGTGGCTACAGCTGAGGACATTTACACCAAGGTCAGGACAGTACAGATGCTTGAATACTAACAGTATGTTCTTGACATTGCTGTTGAAAATCAATTCTCCACTGTTGTATGGGATTATGTATGGATATTATACCAGTGATATACATGTCCATAATTATGTCAGCACCATGCTGCTTTGATTGTTGCATATTTGTAATGTTTTAAAACCCAAAAGCATGAGTTCCCCAACTTTATTGATTTTATTATTTGAGAATTGCTCAAAACTCCATATGCATTTAAGGATCTACTTTTCTACTCTTACAAAAGGGGTCAATAGATTTTCCTAGAGATTACAGGGGATTGTTAATTACCTTCAGGAGTATTATCATCTCAACAATGTTAAGATCTTCAACCTATGAAAAATAATGTTTTTCCATTTGTTTGTCTCACTGAATTATGTTCAGTGATATTTTGAAAGTATATAAATACTGCAATTTCTTGGACAAATTCATTGAAAGTATTCTTTTCTTTTTGATATTATTGCAAATTTAATTGAAAATTTCTTCATAAGTTAGTCTCTGATTATAGAGCATATAAAAACTGGCAAAGAAAATAATGATGTGCAAGTCTAAATAATAGAACACAGTAAAATCTATGTGACTTTAATGATATTTGCTATTAAAAAAGAAATACTAGAGGACAAGGGACTTAATATTCACTTTAAAGAATTATAAAATGATAAAAGGAAAGAAAACATACTAACCACTACCATCAACAACAATCAAAAATAAACAAACAAACACATTAAAAACCCAGAATGCAAAAACACTAAACTCAAATCTAACTCAGCAACACCCAAACTAAAATAAAGGAATATAAGAAAAGCTTAATAATGCTCTAAGCCTTCAGTAACACATAACAACCAGTAAATAATAGTTTACTCACGTGAATAATCTATTTAAGAAGGCAATCTCTATGCAAGAATAAAGGAAAAACATAGATGATGACTATGGTTGGTGGTGTAATTATTAGACAAGAGGAACTTTCAAAAAATTTACCTAGGCTTGGTGCTTCACACCTTTAATCCCAGCACTAGGAATGCGCAGGCAGGTGGATCTCAGCGAGTTTGAGGCCAGCCTGGTCTAAATAATGAGTTTCAGGACAGCCAGAGCTTTATAGAGATCCCATCTTTAAAAAGTTAGAAAAAAATAGATGATTTATGTATTAGGGTTTCTATCACTGTCACAAAACACCATGACTCAAAGCAAGCTGGAGAGGAAAGGGTTTATTTGACTTGTTCTTCTTTGTCACAGTTCATCAATGAAGGAAGTCGGGGCGGTGACTCAAGCATGGCAGGATGCTGGAGCCAGGAGCTGATTCAGAGACCATGATAGAATTCTGCTTAGTGGTAGCCACGTGGTTTCCTCAGACTGCTTCTTTATAACACCCAGGACCACCAGCCCAGGCAAGGCACCGCCCACAATGGGCTGGGCCCTACAGGCTTGCCTACAGCCTGATCTTATGGTGATTTTTCTTTTCTCAGTTGATGTTCCCTTCACTCAGATGACTTTAGCTTGTGTAAAGCTGACTCAAAACTAGGCAGAACAGATTACTAGCAAAATAGAAGAGACCAAAGCAAAACATGGGGGTGGAAAAGTTTGTAGAAGAAAATTATGTTGAAAATGAGTAGAATCCCCATGTATGGTCTTTAAAGATTATTTCAATAGCATCAAAGTTTCAAGGAAGGACTTATGTTACTTACAGATTCTGTGAGAAGTAAAACACAGTAGCACAGGGAATCATGGAGGAAGCAGGATTAACCACGCGGTGAGCGTCAGAATCAGATGATAAAAGGCTCTCCCACCTCCCAATCATGCCAGTGGTCCCCTTTTACTCTTCTGGTTTCACTGAATCTCTTTATAATGTAGTCACTTTGTTTCTTTTAGGCACAGTTCCCCAAGGGGATTCCTGGATCACATTATAGATCTATATTTAATGTCTTTAGGCACCTCTATACTATTACCCTCTGTAGCTGCACCCATCTGAATTCCTACCAACTATATACAAGTATTCTCTTATCCTCTACACTTTCACCAACCCTTAATATTGCTGTACTTTAGATAAAAGCAATTGTAACAGGTATGAGGCAAGATCTATGCTTTTCTTTAGCATTTCAATGATTAGTGATACAAATACCTTGTTGAACAACTGTTTTTTATGACTTTCTTTGAGAAATATCCACTCAGGTAACTCACCCATTTTAAAACTGAGGTTATTCATGTTTTGTATTGAATTCAGCCAATTACTGGTATGCTTTATATTTAATCCTTCTTGATGTGGGATGCTCCTCTGTATGCTGTGAATATGTTTTATTGTCATTAGTTAATAAAGAAGCCATTTTGGCCTGTGGCAGGGCAGAATATAGCTAGCCAGTGAAGTCAGGCTGAATACAAGGAGAAAGAAGGCAGAATCAAAGGAGAGGCCAGCAAGTACTGGACGAGTAAAATTAGCCAGGGGGCATGTGTCAATACACAGATTATTAGAAATGGGTAAATTTATATGTAGAACTAGCCAGTAAGAAGCCTGAGCCATTGGCAAACAATTATAATTAATATTAAGCCTCTGAATGATTATTTCATAAGTGGCTGTGGGGACTGGCAGGTGGGAGATAACGGGCCCAGGGGGGCTGGATGGGACAGAGAAAAGACTTCCAGCTACACCTTCTCAGAGACATAGATCACACACATTTTGTTCCAGTTTATCAGCTGCCTTTTAATTTAATGATTTCCTTTGCTACAAAATAGCTTTTTAGTTTGACACAATCTTTTCCATTTCATGATCTGTGTTTTGGAGTTCTGTCTAAACTCATCATCACAAAGACCAACGGCAAACATCCTTTACTCCATTTTCTTCTAGTAGTTCTATGGCTTCCTGTCTTATGTTTCTGCTTTTAATTCAATTTTAGTTGCTTTGCACGGGAGGTACAAGTTCAATTTTATTACATTCAGATATCCAGTTTCCCCAAGACTATGTACTAAAGACCATCCTTCTTCCATTGGTTCTTCTTGGTGTTTTTTGTTGGTCTATGTTTGAATTGATGTATGGGTTCTCTCTTCTGTTCTATTGGTCGAAACGTATGCTGTTATTCTGGTACCACATTGTTTTGATTACTATAGCTTTGTAGTATTATTGTGTTTGTCATTTTCTTCCCACATCAGGATTGCTCTGCCTCTCCATTACATGTTTCAGAATTGCTATTTTTGTTTTCTGGGAAAGTGGTCATTAGCATTTTGACAGGAATTATACTGAACGTATATATTATGTTGGGTAGAATGGATTCCTTAATAATGTTGATTCTTCTAATTCACGAACATAAGACATCTTTTCACCTATTTTTGCCTTCTTCAGTTTCTTTCATTTAGATGTATTTTGCTTTCAGTGATCTTTCACTTCTCTAATAAGTTTATTCTTAAGTATTGTGTTTATGTTTCATTACTGTTGTAAATGAGACCATTTTCTTCAGGGAGGTAATTACTGGTGTTAAAATTGCAATTTATTTTTGTATGTGGTAGCTTTTTGTTTAATCCTGTAACTTTACTGAATTCAATCGCTACTTCAGGCGGTTTTTCTGTTTTTGATTTTGTTCTGTTTGGGGAATATTTAGGGTTTTCAGTGGATTTGGGTGCCTTCTCTTTCCTTTTCTTGTGTGAATTCTCTTGCACACTTCAAGTTCTAGGCTGATTAGAAGTGGAAGAATGACAACCTTGTCTTGTGCTCTAGGTCACAGGAAAAGCATGTAGTTCTCTCCTTCAATTGTGATGCTAATTGTCAGTTCTAAATACTTGGATTTTCATGGCGTGGAAGAAATTTCTTTCAACACCTGGTATGTTAAAAGATTTCTTCTGTGTGTGTGTGTGTAGTCAGGGTGGGGGAGTATGAGAGTGGTGAGTGTGTGTGTGTGTGTGTGTGAGTGTGTAAGGTGCATGCACTTAAGTATGTGAGTATATGAGCCCTTTGTGTGCAAACCTGGAGGCCGTAGCATCATACTAAGAGTGTTTTCCTCTGCTGGGTGGTGGTGGTGGCGGAGGTGGCGCGCGCCTTTAATCCCAGAATTTGGGAAGCAGAGGCAGGCGGTTCTCTGTGAGTTCAAGGTCAGCCTGGTTTACAAGAGCTAGTTCCAGGACAGGCATCAAAGCTACACAGAGAAACCCTCTCTCAAAAAAAAAAAAAAAGTGTTTTTTCTTTACGTTTGCTGCCTTAATGCCTTGGGATAGGATCCCTCACCATTTTGACTAGGCTGACTGACCAACAAGCTCCTGGATCTACTTGTTTGTGCCCCACAATGTTGGTGTTACAAGGCATGTATAGTCATGCCTGCCCTTCATGCGGATGTTGGGGATTGGAACTCAGGTCCTCATGCTTGCACAGAAAAGCGCTCTTGTTCATTGAGATCCCACCTAGCCATCTCACTAGGTTCTTTTCTCTTGTTAAACCATGAAAATGTGTTCCACTTTGACAAAGGCTTTGCTACAGGTATTGAGGTGATTATGTCAAAGTTCTCTTTTGCTCATCCTGTTAATGTTGTGTAACTCACGAACTGATTTGTAAACATAAAACCGACCTTTTATCTCAGGAACAAATCTTGTTGGCTGTGATAGGTCAGCTTTTTTTCCTGTGTTGTTGAATCTGATATAGTAGTACTTTACTGAGGATTTTTGCGTCAACATCAGAAATACTGGCCTGTAGTTTTTCCATTGTTGTGTCGTGTCGTTTCCTGGCTTTGCTATTAGACTGCTATTTGCCACTACAACAAACTGTACATATTCTTTATAATTCTATTTTTTTCACAAGTATTTTAAAGGGACTCGCTGGTGTTAATTCCACAAAGGCACCTGGTACTGACATTTTGTTTGTCAAGAGATTTTTAATCACTACCTCAGTGTCTTTATTTGATATCGATCTGTTCAGCCTTTCTAGCTTCCCAATTCAATCTTCGTAGATGATGTGCTTCTAGCAATTTACTCATTTCCTGTGGGTTATCCGATTTGTTGGCATATAATTGTTTGTAACAGTCCCTTATGATAGATAGTGTTCTTTTCCGAGGCATCCATTGTAATGGCTTCACTTTTATTTCTGATTTCATTTGTTTGGAACCTTTCCTCTTAGTTCACATAGCTAAAGGTTTGTCCATTTCGTTCATTTTATATAAAAGCCCAATTGTTAGTTTTGCTGCTTAAAAATAACTTTATTCTCTCTTTGATATGTTTCTGCTCTTATCGCTATATTTCCTTCCTTCTGGTAATTTTAAGTTTAGTGTGTTCTTATTTCTTGAGGAGTAACTTTCGGTTGTTCATTTGAGATCTTTCTTCCTCTTCGAAAGTAAGCATTTGTCACCATAAACCACCTCTTAGAGCTCCTTCTTGTAATGCCCCAAAGGTTCGGGTATATTGTGTTTCCATTTCTGTTTGGTCTCAGGGGTTTAGTGGCATCGAGGAGCTTAAGAAATAGTGGTGCAGCAGGGATTTAATGCTCGAGTAGCTTCTTGAATTTCTTAAATTGTAAAGTTTGAGGTTGCGTTTTGTAAGTGAAGGTTTAGAAGACAAGAAAACATGTTCTGAGGGACTGGTGCCTTAGCCCACGGCAAACCACACTTCTCACTTCTTCCCTCCCTCTTTGTGTTGGCTAGTTTTATGCCAAGGCGACATGTGGCACAAGTTACTGGGGAGGAAGGTAGCCCAAATAGAGAAAATGCCTCCATATGGGTCTCACGCAAGCCTGAGGGCATTTTCTTAATAAGTGATTGTGATTGCTGGGGGAGGGTCCATCCCATCATGGGTGGTGCCTTCCCTGGGCTGGTAGTCCTGGATTCTAAAAGAAAGCAGGCTGGGGAAGCCAGGGAAATCAGTCACTAAACAGCACTCCTCAATGGCCCTTCCATCAGCTTTTGCCTTCGGGTTCCTTCCCATTTGAGTTTCTGTCTTGATTTCCTTGGATGATGAACAGTGATGTGGAAGTGTAATCTAAATAAACCCTTTCCTCATAAGTTGCTTTTGGTAATGGTGTTTCATCATAGCCTTGAAATCCTAACGACAACACTTTTATAGATTCTTGCTAAAAACTCTCTATCACCCAATAGCTATCACTACCTTTGCCACTCAGGTGTATAAGCAGGGGGAAGAAGAAGCGGGATCAGGGCCTTTTGTTGTGCATCCCAGCAGGATCCTGTGTGCTGGTTCTGAAGAGTATTTTGGGTAAGTGAAGCTATTAGAGTCTGTTTCTTGGGTTGGCAATGTTACAGAGGTTTGGCTGGGCTATTTAATGAAGGCCTTCCAGCTACCTTTGATCTGGATTAATTGCTTTTTGATGTGTAGGCTGCAAACCATTGAGGGTAACATTTTTACCAGATGCTGGGAAAATGGACACATAGGAAAGGGAGACTTCCACCGGGAATCGGACTGCCCTTTTGTTTTGCTCTGGGCCTTGTTGGTTAGCTAGCCAGCAAACTAGCTTCTTTGGAATACTCATTCAATGCTGTCTGAATTGATATTTTCCTGAATTGCAATTATCAGGCCACAGATAAAATTCCTTTGCATTTGTAGTTTATGATTTTGGATTTAATGATAAAGAGACTTGAAGCGAAGGGTCTGATGGCTCTGACTATGAGGAGGGTGCCTATAGATACTGGGCACCAGGCAGAGTCTGATGACGTGACTCATCTCTTTGAATTCTCTTTACTTGATCAATCCATCTCCCTTATGGCTTTCCCAAAGCATGGAAATGTCACCAGATTCAAGAGACATTAAGTATCATTAGCTGTAATGAGACTGTATACCAATAAGACTTTATTGCTGCCCAAGAAATATATACTTTGCTATCATGCCACAAAACACTCTGTCCTACATAAGAGGAATCCAACTTTGCCTGACAGAATAATTGAATGCGATACATTTTGTAAAAAAAAAAAAAAAAAAGCAACCCTCGTTTTTATATTGTTTGTTGACACTCTCATCTTCTGAATTCCACAGCACATCATTAGCGTGGATTTGGGGTAATTTTCATAATGTAGCAAGAGCATCAGTGGGACTAATTGATCGAGACTTATTTTCTCGGTGTCCCCGTTAAGCAGCTGTAGCTGTTCTGAAGGACAGGAGTGACTTGGAAGGAAGAGAGAGGACTGTGTGACTCAGCATGTGCTTGTCGCATGAGCTCTACAGCATTCCAAGTATTCCTCCTGGAGTTAGTGTTGTTTTTTTCAGCTTACCTATGCTTTTTCATTTGTTCTCGGTTGAATATCCCCTTAGGTTGTTTTGGGCAATGGAGGCTTAATGAGGTAATGGGATGATTGAGCTGGGGGAGGGATGGAGTGGGAGAGCAATGAATGAGGTATCTTGACAGAGGGAGTTATTATGGGTTAAGGGAAAAACCTGGTGACTCAGAGAAACTCCCAGAAATCCATAAGGATGACTCCAGCTAAGACTCTAAGTAATAGTGGTGAGGATGCCTGGACGAGCCTTCCCCTGTAATCGGAATGGTGACTACCCTGATTGTCATCATAGAACCTTTGTCCAGTAGCTGATGGATGCAGATGCAGAGATCCACACCCAAGTTCCAGGCAGAGCTCTGAGAGTTCAGTTGAAGAGAAGGATGAGGGATGATATGAGCAAGGGAGGTCAAGATCATGATGGGGAAACCCACAGAGTTAGGTGACCGGAATTCTTGAGAGCTCATGGACTCTAGACTGACAGCTGGGGATCCTGGATGGGGTGAACTAGGCCCTCTGCATGTGGGTGACAGTTGTGTGGCTTAGTCTGTTTGTGGGGCACCTGGCATTGGGACCAGGATCTATCCCTGGTGAATGAGTTGGCGTTTTGGAGCCCATTCTCTATGGTGGGATGCCTTGCTCAGCCTTGATGCAGGGAGAAGGGACTTGGTCCTGCCTCAACTTTATGTGCCAGGGTTTGTTGACAACCCAAAGGGAGCCCTTATCCTTTCTGAAGAGTGGATGGAGAGGGAGGGAGGAAAGGGGAAAGGAGGAGAACTGTGATTGGTATGTAAAATGAATAAAAAATAAAACAACCCCCCTAAAGAAAATAGCTTTATTAATTCTAACTAAAAAATTTACCTCACTAAAGAATATAGTAAAATCACAAGATGCTGATTTTAGTGACGTATATCTAACAAGATATTTGATCACAAATTTGAGTAAATATTATTTTTCCACTGAAAGTAAACTGTACCAAATATACGAGATAACAGTTTGTGAGAAATGTCGCCGGGCACGACAGAGCAGAATTTCTGAAGGATGGAAATGTAGGCCATGAAGTTGCCTGAATTGACTGTGCTGATTTTCCAGTCTGTAGGTTGGAGAGGGAGAAGCCAGGTAGAACTTGCCAGACACCACAAAGTGCGAAAAAGAGCTAAGAGTCCAGGAGGCCCAGCGCAGTGAACATCCCCAGGAGTTCTTCCAACCACCACCACCATCATTCCTCATCAGTGTCTGTGTGTAGCTCATGGATGCTGTTGTGGAAATGGTGGAAAGGACTATGGGAGCTGTGCTCATCACCCAATACACCCTGGGACAGAACACTACTCAGAATATGGTTGTTTTCCTACCCTTTCTCTCTAAGGCCACTCGTCTCCATGGAAGAGAAAGTCTAGATGTAGAAACCAAGTTGATTTAATTGTAGGACCAGAAGAGAATATCGCCTACAGTTCCTCCCAGATAATATTTACTTAGTTGAGCTTTCATCTACAAGAATTTTGGAAAATATAATTAAGATGCCTTTAGTCACATGATACAAGTAGGCAGTTTTATTCAACAAGATTTGATGGCACTTTGTCAGAGCGTAGGGAATAGGCTGCATCCATGCCTGAGTCTACTTCTGAAGAGAGTAAATCACCTTCCTAACTATGTATGTTAAAAAAAAAAAATAAAAAATCGAAACAGAGCTGGAGAGATGGCTCAGTCAGTAAAGTGTCTGTCATACAACCAGGAGGAACTCAATTTTTATCCCTAGAACTCAACGAAGCTGGGTATGGATGCGTGCTGGGGTGGGGCTAGGGACAGGTCGGCAGCTGAAACTCATTGGCTAATAGACATAGCAATCAATGAGCTCCAGCTTCCGTGAGAGACTCTACTTCAGAAAATATAAGGTGGAGGGTGACTGAGAGAGGCATCCACTGTCTGCCCCTTGTTTCTGCATGCACCCTTACCTGTACACACACCCATATAAACACACATACGCTCCATACATCGAACAATAAAAACTGTAACCGTGGTGTCTTCCTTTATAGTATAGAATGCTAACCCTCATGAAACCCAGGGTCTGCCACATGGCCGGGGAGCACCTTGAGTCCCTGCCAGTGCCTGTTGGGAGCAGTGAGGCCCCAGATCCTGAATTTCTTGTAAACAACTTGTTTTCTCCTGATCTGAGTGCCTACCGCTGCTCTGAGCACGAGACCCTCAGGAGTTCCTGATGGCAGGAGAATGGTTTCTGGTGGGTTTGGCTGGGGCGTGGCTATCTCTTTAGCCCCTGAACACAAGAAAGGGGGCATTTGTGGGGAATTCAATGATGACCCGTGTCACTGTCTCTTTGTCTGTGTGTGTCTGTGTATTTTAACCTCCAGCTCCCTTGCCCCTAAGCTCACGAATTGGGGTGCCAGCGCACCGAGCGCAGACACGGTGCCCATATGTGCCCCAGATAGACTTGAGTGTCAGCTATAGTTTGCAGCTTGGCCAGGGCTTCTCTTTATGTCCCCTTTGACCTGGGCATGCAGAAAATGAGTAGCAATGGAAAGAATCAGGATGGAAAGCACAGCGCCAGAACCTGTGTCTCAGGTAGCTGAAGTGACTCTAAACGCTCGCCTCTTCTCTGTGCTGTTAGCCTTACTAGAGGGACAGTTGACATTTTTCTTAAGAATCTCTCTGTAGGCCGGGTACTTACAGTGTACACAGACTCAATAACTCATAATTTGCTCCAATCATACCCCGTGGCTGATTACGTTGGCTAATTGTACTCCTTTGTGTCTTGTTCCTTCTAAGAAATCCCTTTATTCATCATGGATATCCTGTACCACTTTCATATCTGGAAAAACTGTAGATTCCCGAGTATAATGCTATGAAATACAGAAACCATCCTAAGCTTCCTTGAAAAGCACCTTTAATCAAAAGTTAGGTAAAAAAAAAAAGAAAATTATAATTTATATCTCCATTAGCACATTAAATAATAAGATGTGTTAGAAAACCTAATATGTTCCTTAATTTGAAGCACTATTACACGCAAATAACACTGCTAGATAGTCACAGTAACTCTAATGTACTATAAGATAGCTGTGATTTTTTTGTTCTGATAATTCCTGATGTTGACAAAGTTCTATTTTTGTGAAAATTTGTGTCCTACATAGTAGAGGCACATGCTAAATAATTTATCAGACATCCATGCAAATAAAGATGTAACTCCTCCTGTCCCTAGGCAAGGTCATGAGCTGTGCACTTTTTAAGGTGAAGTGCTTTTGCTCCCATCACAGTGTGGAAGTGGAGTCCTTTTCGTCTGCGCAGGAATCCACGGTTCAAACTCTGACCACCTTTACGGACTCTTGATCATTGCCTCAGTTCCAGACGTGCTGCTAGACATGCTAAACAGGAGATGTTTGCCCGAGAGCAGTGCGTGTTGAAACAGGCGTTAGGTACACAGTGAGGAATTGGAGATATCTGAGGTGCCAGGTGTGTCAGAGAGTGCCTGGACCTTGGAGAATTGTCTTTACTTCTGTTTTTAATCCAGGGGACAGAAGTGTGAGAAGCCACGTTAGCTGGTGGCTTTGTCACGGCCCTTCTTTCTGAGGAGCTGTGCAGATACAGGGCTCTCCGTAAGTCTCCTGATGCCTGTGCCTGTGAGAGTTATCATTCTGAAGCCTAAGTTCTGATATGTGTGTGGGATTGTAAGCATGAGGGCTAGTAGTGTCTCTTAATTAATTTAGAGCAGGGACTTTCAAACTTAAAAAAAAATCAGGCCTATGAAATACTCTTTAAGCTATTCCTCAACACCCACATCTCCATATACAGACACAGTCACAGACTTCACTCAGATATGCATACTTATCATGGAAACAACGTGCACAAATGAAATTGTGCCATGTGCGATGCTTCCTGAGCTATTCTGTTTTATTCTACTGTGTTTTCATTAGAATATGCTAAATTGATTTCATGACTCACTAATGGGTTGAAATCTTCAGTTTGAAAAGCCTAAGTCCTGGGGATCGGGAATAAAATGTATTCCATTTCAGAAGTACGGTGGCTCTCTCTCCAAAATGGAAATGGCTGGTACCGCGTGGGGAAAAGGGACTGAAGGAGAATCCAGTCATCTGCTTCCCTGCCCCCAGAACGCAGGCTCTCTTTCCTCAGCCCATCTCAACTCAGCATTTAGAAGGTGACCTTGGCTTCTTCTACACAAAGAGCCAGCTATTTTCCTTCTAAGAAGCACTTTAAACAGGACAATTCGTTCCTCTCATTTACCTCTCAGAAGTAGCAGTTATCGAGACACTTAGTTTGTTTTGGCATCACTGTGGTCTCCTTAAGTCTTTAGTTCCCATGCTGTTCTGTGTCATTCTGCCCACTTCAGTCTCGAAGGTAAGAAAAACACTTGTCTTGAAATGCCATGACTTTCTAGTTAATAACGTTGGGTACAAACTTGCTAGATTGTATCAATTTTATATTTTCTCTTTTTTGTTTGTTTTGTCTTTCAAGACAGAGTTTCTCTATAGCTTTGGAGCCTGTGCTGGAACTAGTTCCTATAGCTCTTGTAGACCAAGCTTGTTTTAAACTCAGAGAGATTCACCTGCCTCTGCCTCTCAAGTGCTGGGATTAAAGGCTTGCACTACCACCGCCCGGCTAATTTTTAAAAAAAGTTTAACCATTATTTTATGTGAATGAGTTTCCTGTCTACGTGTGTCTGTAAACTATGTGTGTGTTGGATCACCTGGAAGTGGAGTTACAGACAGTTGTGAGATGCCAGGTGGGTGCTGGGAATCCAACCCAGGTCCTGTGGAGCAGCAGCAGTCAGGGCTCTTACCCACTGATCCATCTCTCCAGCCTCTCAGATTGTTTCTAAAAGGGAGGTTTCTGGTCTCAGGGACAGAAGTAGACAATGGAAGATCTCATGAAACATAAATAATGACAACATAAAGGGAACACGATTCTGCTCACGAATGTCAACAGATTAATTGTTACTGGAGAGTTCCTCATTGGGCACAGAGGCTATCTGTTCTTGAGCACTGAGACAAGAAGCTGTTCCCAGCTTCTTATTCATAGGATATTTAACATCATGGCTAAGCCAATGAGAGGTTCTGGAAACTTACCAATGGTAGCTCAAGGGACTCTGCAGAGCTGGGGGATATAGTATTTATTCATAGTTAATTTGGATCCCCCTTTATTCTATTTTTTTAAAAAAATTGTATGCATAGGTACTTAAATGCGCATGTACATGTATGGAGGTCAGAGGACAATCTTGGTAGCTGGTCTTTGCCTCCCAACTTACTCCAGGCAGGGTTCTGCAACTTCCCAGGGGATCGTTCTAACTCTATCTCCCATCTTCCAGCAGGAGGGCTGGAATTACACACACATGTACTGCAGTTCTTGTGATTTTTACAGGAGGAGCAGAGATCTGAACTCAGGTCATCAGGCAAGTGCTCTTACCCTTTGCCTATCTGCCTGAAGTTCCACTCCCATTGTGAGGTTCATTTGTTTGGACCCTTGTGGTTTATTCAGATCCTTTCTCAACTTATGGCCAAGAGAACGGTCATAACCTTCCACTGACCGATCTATCTGGAGAGCATCACCTGGCTTCAATTAAAAAGCATGCTTCTCTTTTCTTTTCTTTTTTCCCCACACAATCTTAAGTTTACTTAGAGTTTTGAAGGAATAAACAGCATGTAGTAGTAAGCAGAGGGGTGCTATAAAGGCTGTGACTTCTAAGACAATTTATGATTTCACAGTCATTCTGCCCTGGAGATGTGCATAATAATACAGTATCCAGTGCCAGCTTGGAAGAGCCATAAACTTGGGTCTTTAGAGCTTTATACATGACAGTTCAGGAGCAAGTTCTCACTCCAAACACATGCTTGGTTTTGTATTTTCTTCCTGGTTCTCCTTCATCAATCCAGTATATATAGATTCCTGACCATTATCCAAGTTAAAGTTGCAAAGATACTCAACCAATAATTAGTCCAGGCCATAGTCACTCATACATGCTCTAGAAATAACCAAGTTGTTAGTCTTTTGAAGTATTTATTTCAAGGATAACATTATTTCTTTATCAAAAGCAGAGAATTAACAGCTGGTTTCATGAATTTTCTTCTAGCCAAGGGGCACCTGAGGACTGGACTAATTATTGGTTGAGTATCTTTTTTTTTATTGAAAGTATTTTTTATATGATATATTCTGATCACAGTTTTTTCTCCCTCATCTACTATCTCATTCTTTTCTGCTTGGTGCACATATTTTAAAGTCTAAATGATGCCCTTTCTTTTTTTCTTTCTTTCGTGCTGTGTTTGGAGATAATATCTTGCTGTGTAGCCCAGGCTAGCCTTGAATGTGTGGTCATACCTCAACCACCCCAGAACTGTGATTACAGGTGTACACCAACATAACCAATGAGAAATACTCTTTTTATAATGCGTTGTTACATGATAAGATTCATTAATTGCGTATTAAGTTTCTTAGCTTAGGGCACTTGGCTGAACCTGTTTGAACTTAGTCCTGATTACGTGTTTCTCTCAACAATTCTTTGCTTTCTAGTTTATCTAACTAAAGGAAATGAACACGGCACTATAGCAACCCGTTGCCTATCGCATTCCTAATGGCTGAGATCTACTGGAAAGTAATGGTTAGTTGCTGTAACAATAATTATTAATTCCACATAGCTTAATTAAAGCATCCTGAATCATACTCCGAGCTTTAGTGATAAAGTCATGAGGGCACCTCTGGTGATTATACCTTGAAGGGTGACATTGTGAATAAAAGCAAACATTTTCATCCAGTGTGAGGTGACTGAGAAGGAAGATAGAGACCAGGAGGACAATGACCCCGTATTTCACTGCGGTGACAGCAAAACCACGCCAATCAGGCAGAACTCGGGATCCCGTGAGACCTTATCTCAGGAGGATGACTCTTGGGCTCAGGCTAAATACAGCTTTGCTGGTGTTTGTAAATTGGCTGGGAGGCACAAATTGCTCCTGGACTCACCGCTAGTAACAAGCTGTGTCCTAATGTTTAGGGGAAGGAGGAAGCCTAGGAAAGTTGGAGTTTTCGTTGAGGTTGCAGGTTAGACCGATTTCTACTAGCATCGCAGGGTGGCTTTTTCACGACTCTCAGGAGGGAATTTAATGTACAATTTTTAATTAGTTATTAACATTGGTGGAGAAGAGGAGTCAAGAAGCAGGCTAGATTGGGCAGAGAGAACGAAAAGGTGGAATTTATTATAAGCGCTATTGGACTACGATTACAGCAGGGGGAGCTCTAGAGCGATTTACGTCACTGTCAGGTAGGGCTGTAATTCGCAGCGCCTTTAGGAGGCTGCCTCAGTCAGTCTTGGCTTTTGGCTACCTTTTCAGATCCTTGAGTGACTGCGGCTGGGACAAACTCTGAGTAGGTGACAGTTGGGGCAGCATGTCACTCCCTGAAGAGGCTCTGGCGACACATCTTCGTGTCTATTTCAGCAAGTGACAGGTGAAAGTGAACTCAGGGTCAGCTGATTCCAAGGATGACGACTTCCCTCCCTCCTTCTCTTTATTTCTTGAACAAATAAATATTTATTATCTTCTTATGGAAAGGTCCTGTTTCAGATATTAAAGATTCAGTATTAAAAGAATAAGAAAAACTTGAAGGACGTCCCTGCCCCTGCTTTTAGGGGAGTCTCTGTAATTTCAGGCGGAGGGAAGAAGATATCCCGTAAACAGAGACGTGAGAGATAAATTGCGTGACGATTAAATGGTGTGATGAAACTCATACAGGGAAGACAGGAAGAGCTGTGCTTGTGTAGGAGGGAGACAGGCGGTCACTTTGGGAAACAGGATTGTCTGAGGCCTGGAAAAGGCAGTTAAACAAGTATTGACGAGGGAAAGGTGCCAGTCATGTAGGTATGTGAAGAATCATGCCAAGCAGAGAAAGCAGCTAGTGCAAAGGCTCAAGGAAGAGGATGGGCATTGCATTCATTCTCTCACCGGGTTTCCTTCAAGTTCCTGGGCATAGCTCAACAGTTAGCACAGGCCCGGTGCAGAATGCAACATTTGCAAACTGCACTTATTTGTGTATCACTGGGATAATTTTTATAACATCTTCATACCATTTATACTATTATTTAATTATATTTATATGAGTTAATTTCTTCTTTTAAATACATGTATTTTTAACTGAAAATACATTTTTCCATACAATATATTCTGTTTATGGTCTCTCTCCCAATTCATCCCAGATCCTCCTCACCCACCCAGAGATATACCCTGTCTTTCTCTCTCTGAGTAGAATGCAAACAGGTATCTAAGAATAATAGAATAAAATAATATAAAATAAAAACAAATAAACCAGAAGTCCATGCATTTGAAAATGAGTTTTGTTTTGTGGAAACCAGTGACTGTTGCTTTGATTTGACTATGGCTTTAGTATCTCCAGTACTTCATGAATTTAGTTTAATGCTTCACTGTGAAGTATTAAGAGGGTAGGGACTCAGTATGACTATGCAGTTAGAACTGGAGCATTTGAGAGGAGCCTAGGATTGTGTAACGCCAACAGAGTGGAGCCCCATGGGTGGATCCTGATGGCTTTACACAGGGGTGAGTGCTCAGAGGAGAGACACTGGTACACACCTGCACTCCCTGCCTTTGGGTAAGTGATGTCTGTATCACCTCAGGGCTCTGTCATCAGGCAGGCAATTATTAGATGCAGTTTTTGATCGTTAACCATTGGAACTGTGCAAAAAAAAAAAACAAACCTCTTTTCTTTGAAGCTTACCCAGTTTACAATATTATGTCATTGACCCCACCCACCCAGGAGCAAACTAATATTGAAAATAAGGAAGGTAGGCTGTAGATATAGCTTAGTGGTAGGATGCCTGTCTGTCATGTGCCCAACTCTGGGCTCAAGGCCTACCCCTGAACACAAAACTAAAAACAAGGAAAGCTTCAGATGCTACTGAGAAGAGACTACTGGCAACGGAGAAACTGGAGGCTGATCAAATAGAGGAGAACTCCATGTGATTACTTAGGAAAGTATACCATCAAGCCAAATTTGGTTCAACTTTGGTCTCAAGCTGGAAGTATGTACAAAAATTGGAGAAACTGTTAGATATTGTCTTAGGGTTTCTGTTGCTGTTAAGAGACACCATGACCATGGCAACTCTTATAAAGGAAAACATCTAATTGGGATGACTTACATTTTCAGAGGTTTAGTCTATTAATATCATTGAAGAACATGGTGGCATGCAGGCAGACATAGCACTGGAGAGCTAGCTGAGAGTTCTACATCTTGCTCAGTTAACAGGAAGTGCTCTGAGACACTGGATGGTATCTTGAGCATATATGAGACCTCAGGGCCTTCCTCCATAGTGACACACTTCCTCCAACAAGGCCACACCTCCTAATAGTGCCACTCCCTTTGGGGGACATTTTCTTTCAAGCCACCCCAGATATTAATCAAGTCCCAGCAGCTTTGGGACCCTTGTTTACAAAAGCTGAATGGAATGACCGATAGAGGCAATGCTCCAGATTCCTGTAAGTCTGACTGTAGATAGCAGGTTGCTTTACATTGTAAGTAACCTGAAATTGTGGGTTGGTGCCAGAGCTGCCAATGTGGGTCAGAGGTTTTGTTCCCATAGGTGGTCAGACGCTGTCCACTTATATATTCAGTTGCTCATACTTATTTTCCTAAGGCACAAAGCTAGCACCACGTTCAACATAGAAGTATCTGCAGAAGCAAGCACATACACGTGAACAGGCAACTCTTATAATAGAAATTTTCCACATGAAACTGGAAATAGTTGTATGGAATATTGAGCATACATCTATAAAAATGTGTCATACTTTGAGAAAAGATAAATGATAGTCATCTGATACATGTTTTATTTTAATCTTTTACTTTAGGTGACTAGATGGAGTAACCTTGAATATATCCGCAGTGAGCATCTGAAGGCATGAGCTTCTGCTGTAGGTTCCTTATCTCCTGGAAATATGAGCAGGCCACATCACTAACTTACCCTATGACAAGGGCTGATCTAAGATTTGTACTAATAGATTTCAATTTCCCTAAGACCATGGGAATTCTAAAGCAATATTGGAATTTAGTGGGTTAATGCCTTGGAAAGTCAGAGAAATTGTCTTACGGCATTGCACATTTGATGTGAAGTAGAAAGGGTAACTGTGAAGACGAATTCATAACAGAGAAAGGTGTTTTACAGATTAGTGGATGTCAAATCCATATATGTTGGGATATAATACTCAAAATAACTAAGCTGTTATGACTTGTTTCTAGGTTGTTTTGCCTGCATGTCAAACATATCCTTTGTGCCGGTACACATGTGGTTATGTGTTTCATTTAATGTCATTTTGCATTTATCTTCCCTAATTGACTGTGGAATCCTCAAGCTAGAATGAGTTAGAATTAGTCTTACGAATGTTTGAGCTACGACCTATTAGTCTTGACTTTGCCAAATAGCATATGCTCAATAAATGTTAATTAAATAAGCCAGCAAACAAATCTTCAGAGCTCTGGCATATTTGCCCAAAACATTCTGACTGTGCCGCCTGAGCCCGAAGAAAGGAATGGCCGCCAGCGCCAGTGCCGTTCTCCCGGGGAGAGATCCATACTTAATGTTTGATGACCAGTGAAAAGAGCGCGGAGGACCAGCTGTCTGGCTCCCTGGCACCCAAGCTCATAATTTAACATTATGATTTGTGAACATTTGTCCCAAACAAACCACATTCTGTCCTCTAAGCTTGATGGATTACACCACTCTCCACTTGCGGAGGGTTGCTTTCGGAAAAGACAGCAAATGAGGCATTTGAAGGAGAATTTTGGCAAAAACTGCCAATATCCACTACAGACTAGCTTTGTTCTTCTCCTTTCTCCTCTTTATATTAAAAAACGCGAGAAAGACACCTCCATACTTCTTACCTTTTCTCTAGATGGCTATATTTTTATGACATTTCACCATCATGTTAACCACATGTTTGGAGCAATTTTCCTGAAGATTCGGAGAGACCTAATTTAATAGGTTCCATTTTCCTGTATGGAAACTATTTTAAGGGTTTCTTTCTCTAAAAATGTCTAAATTAAATTCTTACAAGTTTTAGTAACAAAATGGCAGTCTGAACTTGTTTGGCAGGTTCACGTGATACCCATACTTAGTCAGCTAAGGTCCCAATGTAGTAATTTTCCTCTTTAAAATAATGTCAATATAGGCTTAACCAAATATGCCAGTTTTCAGGCTATTGTTGGGTTTTACAGTCTGAAACACAATTGAAACAGCATGGTAGAACCATGCTTGAGGACCAGGGACATATCACTAATCTGAAACATCATGGTGGAACTATGCTTGGGGACCAGCGACATATCACTAATCTGAAACATCAAGGTGGAACTATGCTTGGGGACCAGGGACATATCACTAATTTGTTTGAACCTTGATAGCTCAGGAAACCGTACTTACAATGCTTGCCTCAAAAGTTTCTCTGCCATCAGCAGGACAACACTGAGTGAGGTTTATTAGTCAGTGTTCTGCTCTAGGGTAGGTATGGTGAGAATGGCCATTCTCCAGTGGTGGCTACTTCTAGTCAACATGACATTTTACTAAGCAGCATTATGATGCTTAGAAGTTAGTTTTCTTAGGGCAAATGAAGAGGGGACCAGTGTGGTGGTTTGGGTGACTCACTGTCTTACAGTCATTTGAATATTGGCCCCCAGCTGGTGGTTGTTTGGGAGGATTAGCATGAGAGGAAGTATGCCACTGTGGGTGGACTTTGGGGTCTCAAAACTCTTTTGGAATTAGCTTTCTCTGCCTCCTGGTTGAGGCTTGAGATGTGTACTCTCAGCTGCTCCTTCAGCCCCTTGCCACCATGCCTTTGCTCTGTCATCATCAGCCCCAACCCTCTGGAACTGTAAGCCCAATTGAATTTTTTCTTTTATTAGTTGCCTTGGTCACGTGGTTTTTATCACAGCCATTGAAAAGCAGGTGGATTTAACAATGAGTTCCTCATTGCTGAAATTAGTAGCGTTTAGGTTGTGTAGCTTGGGTGAAATAGTTCAGAGACAGGTGCCACTGCCATAAGAGAAAGCAATTGTAAACTGTCCAATCCTTGAATCCTTGGGCACAGCTCATAAACAGTCTATGTCTGGGCATTGCCTCAGGGTAGACAGGAGCCTCTCATTAGAGTGTTGCTACAGGGTCTCTGATGAACTCTCATGCAGGCTGATGGCTGAAGGAGCTGTGGCTTCATTGTGCAAACAGCATAGTCAGGAAAATGCTGTGTTCCTGTGTACTCATCAGGGCTGTATAATTACAACTTACAACATGACAAATTTTGGCCTGACATTGACTTTTAATCCATTGGACATTATGGTGTAATGTCACTTGGCCATGTAGACTCTTTGAAGAATCTCTTCTTTACATGCCACAAAGGGCTTAAGAGCTATGGATGACCAAATAAGTGACTTCTTTAAAACATAATTTCTGTTTATGTGAAAGTTTTCTGTGTTCTAATTTCCAGCTTTCTTGTGTCACTCAAGGTACAGAGAAGTAGACCAGTAGAATCTCTCTCTCTCTCTCTCTCTCTCTCTCTCTCTCTCTCTCTCTCTCTCTCTCTTCCCTCTCTTTCTTTCTATCTTTCTATATCTGTTTATATCCCTATTTTGAGATTACTTGTAGGAAGGTATTTTGTGTGTTTGTGGAATCTTCCAAGTCTCAGTTTGGGGGACAGGTGCTTAGGAAGCCACAGGCTGGCACTCCCTGGCACAAGCTGAAGTGACTGTTTACTGGTACGACTCAGGGAAGCCACTGTACTGCTGAAATAACTTTTCACGTGATTAAATCATGCCCACTCAAATTATCAAGGATAATCTCTCCTGCTTAAATTAATTACGGACTTTAATCATCATTACAGAATTTCTTCCCTGAAATCCCCAGGTAAAACAGGGCTGGAACCTACCCAAACTGACACTTCACAAAAGCACACACAAAGAATTCAGTTTTGGTTTTTCAGGCAGCCAAGGTACCAACTCTTTCTGCCCATGCTTCCTGTCCATCTGCTACAAAAGGTGGTTGATTTTGTTCAGTCTCATGGGATATTTTTCTGGCTTTATTATTGTTTTGTCCATTTTCTAGAAATACAAGGTAGTGTTTCTAAGGAGAGTTTGGCAAAGAGTTTACCTTAACGCCACTGCTTTTTTCCTTCTTAAAGTCTTGTTTGGATTTGCAACATGGGCTTCTCCAGCTCAATTCTTTGATTCAAAGGGATGATCTCTCAAGAATATTCGTGGGGGAGACATCACATTCTCCTGCACCCTGTGCAGAGCAGCGACAGTATCGCAGAGGGCTGTGTCAGCGACAAGCGCAGAGTGTAGCAGGGTAGGCATTAACAGCTCTGAGTCCCAAGCTTTACTCTGATTCCTAGGACTTAATCCGACTGAAATTTGACACCTTAGCTTTAGTGTAGGGGAAGAGATGGTATTTCCTTTTAAGTGATCCGAAATAGTGTTGGAAAAACATACCTTAGATTCTTGGTATATGAGTGTCATTATCCCTGAGCCAGCAGCTATACCCTTTGCTGTACCAATACTCTGGTCGCTTTCCCTTTTCTGAAGGGAATCCAAAAAGGCCAGAAAATGAAGACTAAGGAAGGCCTGGTTGGAACTGAACTGCAAATACAGTCACCATGTGACAAGGTCAAAAGTATAACACTGATAAAAACCAAAGGTTATTTATTATGCAATTAATAAATTATTACTAAGTCCTCCATGACACATATTATTTCTTCATTCTGTTGAGTTGAGGAATGGATATTTATTATATTTCCTACCCTTTAGTAGTAGTTTTAAAAGTAGCCAGAAAAAGTTTTCCCCAAGGCCCAGTGATCATTGCAGAAGATGAGGCAGGAAGATTGGAAGAGCCAGAGACAGGGATGACTATAAGGAAACAGAATCTTCTGGACAGAGCAGGGTAGCTGCACATCCAGGTTCACAGCATTGAGGCAGCATGCAAAAGACTTGTACAAGCTAATTCCAGATAAAATCCCAACATAGGGTCCTCCTTACCTAAGGAACTATTGGCATTTGATAGCTGGTTGGAGAGGAAGAGTCATTTGTCTTTTAAAAAAATCTGTTTGTTTGTTTGTTTCAAGAAAAGAAAAAGCCCTAGCTGTCCTGAAACTCACTTTGTAGACCAGGCTGGCCTTAAACTCAGAGATCTGCTTACCTCTGCCGATTAAATGCATGTGCCACCATGCCCAGCAAGAGTCAGTTGTCTTTAAGGGTGGACCACACTTCAGTGGAAGACCATATATCTAATAGTACGTGAGCACCATCAATTGTAATTGATGTACTAAAGGAAAAAGAGGTCACAAAATTGGGTGGTTGGGAGGGATGGTGTCTGGGAGGAGCTGGGGGAAATGGTGAATCTTATCAAATACATTGTTCAAAATTCTCAAAGAATGAAGAAAAAAACTTTTCTGTATTTATCAGTTATACATGAATTGTCCTTTATTCACTCGATAATACAAGATTTATGCTGTTATGTACATTCTGTTTTGTCTCAACCTTTCAGACCTACAAATAGAAGACAGTAGTACAATAGGTCAGGACTTTCATTTACTTTATCTTAGTCCAAAGGCCAAGAAGAAATCAAGCCTTTTAGAACTGGCAAATTTAGTGCCTCTTCCCTAGAACCAGAGAGTGTAGACATTTTACATTTATGTCTTTTTTAAATCTAATAAATTTTACACTTCAGGCCCAAAGAAATTAGTACTTGAGCTCTTGATTAGTAACAGGAGAAGATAGTAACAAGTCAGCATCAGTTTAGCAATAGGCATCATTTTATAACTCAAAATACGTGAATTTCTAAAAAAACTTACAAAACAAATAAACTTAGTGATTTCATAAGAGTTGACATACTATTTGGCTAGGAGATAAATCACTTACCTGATATAGGTAAAACATTTATTAATGAAATTTTGCTGTGATGTTACTTCCCTGCTTAGACTTTTTCCTCCCTTATTACTATGCCCACATAGTAGATGTTAGGCAAAGCCCACAACTTCCTTATCCTTGCCTCAAAAAACAACTTGCAATCACAGATGATACCATAAAATCTTCTTAACTACCTAGATACCTCTCTTATTTTCTTCCTGATCTGGTTGCCATCAAGTATTGCTTTGATTAGGTTAAATAGTCACAGAGACAGCAAAGTACTGGGTGCAAAGGTGGAAAAACATGGTTTTTGTCTTTAGCAAGCTATGGTAGTCCATTTTCTATTACTATAACAGAATGCCACAGATGGACAATTTTAATATAGAATGTCAGTGTCTGGTAGGAACATTCACATTGTGAAAAGAGCCTGTAAGAGAACAAGAGGGAGTCCAGGAAGGTAAAGATGCTGTGTAGCCATCCACTCCTGTGAAAATGCTTGCTTTGTAGATAATAGTATTAGTGCACTGTGAAGGACGAGCACACAGAGTCTAAGCATCTGATAAAGACCCTCCTTTCAACAGTACCGTTACTTTGACAATTCAGTTTCAATTGCTGGATGTGACACATCTTTACTGTGAGAATTTGTGAGATGGAGGTGGAAGCAGACATTCATGGAGTGGTAGAGAGGTAGGTGGTGAGATTGGTAAAAGGGTGCTTTCTGTGGTGGAGCACAAGTGCTGGGTTCTTCAGTGGAAATCCACGGCTCCAGTATGTACTGCCTGAGATGACTCTTCATCCAGAACAGGTGTTTGCTGGGAACTGCAGGGGAGGAGGAGAAGGTGTGTGTGTGTGTGTGTGTGTGTGTGTGTGTGTGCACGTGCGTTTCTATGTATTTCTGCCTGAGATGGGGGAAATAAAGGCTTCTTGGTGGAGGGAACTGCATACACAAATAACCAAAGGGTTAAGAAAGTCTGTTATTCTTGGGAAGCTGCCAGTCAATCATACTTCCTTAGCAATTCAACAAAGCACTGGAGGGGTAGGTTTTATATTGCGAGGTAGAGGGGGAAAGACCAAATTTTAAGGACAAGTGAGGGAAGAGGAATTTGCATTTTGTCCTTGAATGGGGATGGCTGGGCAAGTGTAAAGAAACAGTGTCAAACTGACCAGTTAATAGGCTATGGAAGCTTGATTAGCGGTGACCAAGTGCAGGAGAAAAAGGCCACAGTGAATGCTTTGGTAGTAACATAAGTACAGGATAAAGGAGAGAGGTGGACATTAATTAATAAATTCATTCATCCTCCACCAAGTTCTAGTTGAATATGGAGGATGTGTGAAGCATGTGGGATATGGTGGTGAGCACATAATTGTTCCTTCATGCACATTGTTAGGAGGAAACTCGGGGCAAACTCTTCCCGTGCTGAGCTTCTGAGATTTTCCCACTGGGATTTAATATGGTACCCATGAAGAGCCATAGGCTCAGTTACAAACCTGCCTCTGTGGTTTTTTAGCTGAGGGCCCTTGGGCAAGTTACTGAATTCATTAGTATACCTGTAGCAGAGATGACTGTCTATATAACAAGACTTTTGCTGTGGGACAATGATCTTGTACTTTGTAAATATTTGTTACTTGTATTTTAATAAAACACTGATTGGCCAATTAGCTAGGCAGGAACTATAGGTGAAGAGACCAGGCAGGAAGTAGAGGCAGGGCAATGAGAACTAGAGAATTCTGGGAAGGGAAAGATTCAATCTTCAGTCATCACCTAGACACAAAGGAAGCAAGATGAAAATGCCTCACTGATAAAAGGTACCAAGGCACGTGGCTAACACAGAGAAAAATTATGGGCTAATTCAAGATGTAAGAATCAGTTAATAAGAAAGCCTGAGCTACTAGGCCAACCAACCAATTTATAATTAATGTAAGCCTCTGTGTATTTCTTTAGGACAAATGGCTGTGGGACCAGGTGGGACAGAAACCTCTGTCAACAGGCTTTCATGAAGATGAGTGAGCAAAATGTACACAAAGGACTCAGCAATGCTGGCTACGTTACTAATATCTCTTGCCTGCCAGTTTAGAGCTAGGGGGACAATGAGAAGCCAGGATAGGAACAGGGAGTGGGAGGTAGGCTTATCAGGTGTGACATGAGTGATTTTTAACTGTTAGAGGAGGCCAACACAAAATCGGGGCTGCATTAGAATGACTGTCTTCTCCTTGATCATCTCCAGATCTTTAAATAGCACTCATGAAGGAAGGGTAAGCTACATGCAGTTCAGAAGGTGCTGTGGCTGTCTTTCAGGACCTGGGTTGTCACCTCTTCTTGATTTCTCTGACTTTCAGTGGCGATGATCTTTGGCTTCAGTGTTTCCTGTCCTTTTCGCTGCATGAGCTGTGCTCAGTTTGGGAGCAAATGGATGAATTCAGGTCAGAGTTGAATACAGGAAGATGTGAGCCTAGTATTAAGAAGATATATAAGTGGGAGACATAAGACCGAAAGGAACCAGCGGTCAGAGAGAAGGGACCTGCCGGAAGAACCATCTATTTAGAGGGAAGGGCTTTGATGGCTTCTCTACTATTGCTTTATTCATCCAAAGCTTCTAGCTGATGACTGTCAAAACTCACATTTCAGGCCGGAGGACAAGCCTAGAATTAGCACAAGATGCACTTGAGTACAAATTACTCTGGAGGTAAATAGTGACCACCTGAAATTGCTGATAGCTTGGGGACTAACTATCGTCATTCTCCTTTAAATATCTCACATTATAGGAAGAAATTCTATATAAAACAATATGAGGTCTCACACCTGAGGATAGATAATATCTTAGATCTTTCTGAGATTGCAGCCTGGAAAGTCAGGAATGTCTGTTTCTGTGTTGCCATGGCAACTTCTCCCTCTTAATGATAGGAAGGAAGATAGAGGTCATGTTGGTGGGCTGTTTAAATGTTGCTCTGATCATGCTTTTTATTTCCGTGGGGGAAAGAGAAAAAAGCAATAGGCAGGAAGAAAAAAAAAAACAAGGATAGAAAATAAAATATAAGAGATAAAGGGATTCCTGTGAGTGATTTTTAAAATAGATTTTGTTATTGAAGGATTTGTATTAATTCAATTGGATTTAGCATCTAATAAGAGAATTGAAGATGAAATCTCTAACACTTGAAGGTGTAATGAGCGTTCAAGTACCAGATGATGCAATGGCCTCTTTTTTATTGTGGAGAGGGACTTTAAAGTAGATTTCAGGGAAGACAGAAAGAGGCTATAAAATCTGTCACTTAAGATTTAGAGCAAGGGGCAGGACAGCTTTTCTTTAAATTAATGTGGCTTCTTTTGGTGATTTTTATTCCCTTTTTGAACTCACAGTTTAGAACTGAGTAAATCCTCAGTTAAATTAGAGGATAGGGTACCATGAGTCAGGGACATTCAGAAGTTATAGAGCCAAAGAGGTACTGGAAAAGCTAAAGAATGAGTATTTGGTTATATTTTGCATATTTTAAATGGGCAGGGGAAGAAGAGGAGAGAAGGGGAAGAGGAGGGATGATGGACAGAAAGATAACCTGGAGATCAGGAAGAACTGAAATTGCACCCTCTTTGCCCTATGGCTGTAGGACAAGGGGAGGGTTAGTGGCATGGGACTCTGGGACTGCGCAGCCTGGTGAGAGCTGTGACCATGGGAAAAGTCATCGGTTAGGAGGAGACAAGCTGCCACTGCAAATGTCATCTAAATCAGTGTGTGTGTGTGTGTACTCCTTTCCACTCTTCAAAATTTTCATTTTCCAATCTCTTTTATTGCTTCCCATTGACCAAACCTAACAAGAAGCCAATCACTGAAGGATCCCGGGAAACGGATGCTGTGGACCGGCCTCCTGTCATGCTGAACAGATGAAGGGGGGTTGTCTTAAATACAAACAATAAGCAAAGGGCTCAAGGGAATGCGGGATAACTAAAGATTAGGAAAAAGGCTGAGCTGTAAAAGATTTCAAAAAGAATGTGGACTTATTATTTCAAAATGCATGCCAGGCCAAATATATTCAGAACCCTTCTTCCTCGAGCACATTGTCAGTGGCAATGAATGTATCCTTCTACTTGGGACAGTCCCTTTTAGTATCAGAATGTGATTTCCCCTCACAATCCTTTTGCAGAATAACATGGAATTCTTTTTCTGAAAAGCTAAGTATATAAGTTCCATATCAGTTTAAAAAAATCAATCAGAAGTGATCAAAGTTGAGCTATAAAATCCCCCAGACAAAATTCACACACCAAAATCTAGGCCCAAAGTCTTTGCAACACAACGAACTCCTATACAGTCAGAGTAGGCATGGAGTTTCACATTAAATATTACACTCTCAACATCAAGTATCTTTTATATAAATTATTGTACCGTTCTAATGTGTGATGATGTTTTTATTTATTTGTAAATTTTTAAATAATGAAGCTTATAAAATACAACCCTCCAAACACAAAAATCCTCAAAACAAAAAACCACTCCCCTAAACTGAACTCCTAGCAGGATGCTGACTTAGAACCCCAGAATGCTGGAGTCAGAACCCAGATCAGCATCTTTGCGCAGGTTGCCTGACTACCATGCTTACCCAGTCTCGTGTTGAACTAACTTTTTGGGACATTGCCTTCTTGAGGCAACCTGTGCCATTTTCAGACTGTTAGCAAAAAGCTCTTTGTGTTAAACAGTCTGCCTTCTGCAAATCTCCAACTGGGGCTGTGTTTTGCTGTCTAGGGTCAAACATAAGAACTAACCCCTTTGCTCTATGACATTCCTTCAAATGTTAAAAGATGGAAATCATGTACCCCTGACTGTGACCTTTTTCAGGCGAAACCTCTGCAAGTTCTTCAGAGATTTATTCTCTTGTGGTTAATTTTGCTGTTCTTCTTATTATTGTCATATCTTTTTACATTCACATTTTGTGGTGGTTTGATTAATACGACCCCCATGGACTCACAGATTTGAATGAATTTGAATGTCGATCAACAGGAAGTGGCACTATTAGGAGATGTGGCATTATTGGAGCAAATGTGGCTTTGTTGGAGGAAGTTTGTCACTGGGGGTAGGCTTTCATGTTTCCGATGCTCAAGACAGGCCCAGTGTCTCTCTTTCTTCTTACTGACCACTGATCCAGATATAGAACTCTCAGCTCCTTCTCCAGCACCATATTTGCCTGCATGCTACTGTCATGATGATAATGGACTGAACCTCTGAATTTGTAAGTCAGCACCAATGAAATGATTTCCTCTGTAAGAGCTGCTGTGGTCATGGTGTCTCTTCACAGCAATAAAACTCTATTGATTTTCTCCTCCCAACTTGTGTGCTCTGGGAATCAAACTCAGGATTGTCAGGTTTGGTAGTAAGTGCATTTATCCACTGAGCATCTTGTCACCCAGTGTCATACCTTTGACACAAACCATAGGCTCACCTCTTTTGTCAGCCCCTAATGAATGAATAGGTCAATCTCTGAGTCCTCCCTTGCCTGGAAGTTTTGCCCTTTTATCTTCATGGGGAACTCTTTCTTTAATATCCAGCTCAAAGAGCAGGCATTCTCTCTAGCTTTCCTCCACTTTCCCAATCCTGAGTCTCTGCCCCTCCCAAATCAGAATATATTCTCTTTGTATTCCTATGGTGCACATTAATTCTCATGTTTTCTACACACCTTGGCTTGGTAGACATGTAGACTTATATTTTAAACTAGTCCATTGTTGGGGTTCAGATTTTTTCCATATGAAATTTGAAGTGATTGTTATTTTTGGGTAACCTTTGGCAGGTTAAGTAAAATGTAAATGTTGAAAACTTTTTTGAAGGTCTGGTACATGGCATGGGCTCAATTAATTTTTATCTATCATTATGACATTTATTTCTGTGTATTGTATTTTATAGGTATCCTGTCCACGTGCTAAAGTTTAGTTCAATCTTTTTTATAAATTGAAAATAGATTTGTCTCTCATACAATACATCCTGACCCTAATTTTCCCTCTGGATCTACAGATGATAGCTTAGTTATTATTTACTTAACAGCTAATAATCACTTATGAATGAATATATGCCATATTTATCTTTCAGGGTCTGGGTTACCTCACTCGGAATTTTTTTTCCTGGTTCCATCCATTTGCCTGAGAGTTTCATGATGTCATTTTTTTTTTTTAGCAGCTGAGTAATACTCCATTGTATAAACGTATCACATTTTCTTTATCCATTCTTTTGTTGAGGGACATCTAGGTTATTTCCAGTTTTTGGCTATTATGAACAAAACTACAGTGAACATAGATGAACAAGTGTCCTTGCAGTAGGACGGCATTGTCCTTTGGGTATATTCCCAAGGGTGGTATATCTGGGTCTTGAGGTAGATTGATTCTCAATTTTCTGAGGAACTGACATACTGATTTCCATAGTGGCTGCTTGCAATCCCACCAGAAAGGGAGGAGTGTTCCCTTGCTCCACTTCCTTGTCAGTATGAGCTATCACTTGTGTTATTGATCTTAACCATTCCGACAGGTATAAAATGGGATCTCAAAGTAGTTTTGATTTATATTTCCCTGATGGTTAAGGATGCTGGACATTTCTTTAAGTGTTCCTCAGCCATTTGAGAATCCTTTATTGAGAATTCTTTTTAGATTTGTACTCCATTTTTAATTGAATTATTTTATTGGATTATTTTGTTTTTTTTGGTATCTAGTATCTTGAGTTTTTTATATTTACTTTTGCAATTTTTAACCTTAATTTTTACTAATTAATTAATTTTCCAGCCCAGACACAGTTTCCCCTCTTTCCCTCCTTTCCTCCCACATCAATATCCCTCATTGCCAGGAGTCTTAGCGAGGCTTCACTCATATATTCCTGGGAGTTTCCACTGTATTAGGTTTCTAGCTTTTCACAAAGATGCCCCCGATTCCAGTTGTCGTTACCAGTACTCTCTCTCCATCTTCTCCTCACCTTATCCCTCCTGTTCCATGTCCCCTCCCCATCCACCTGTAGCATCTATTCTATTTCCCCTTAGCAATGAGATTCATACATCCACTTGATCCTTCATTGTTACTTAGCCTTTTTGGGTCTGTGTGGGTTGTAGCCTGGTTATCCTTTACTTAACAGCTAATATCAGCATATAGGTGAGTACATACCATGTTTGTCTTTTTGGGTCTGGGTTCAGGATGATATTTTCTAGTTCCATCTATTTGATGGCAAATTTCGTGTTGTAATTATTCTTATCAGCTGAGTAATACTCCATTGTGTAAATGTATCACTTTTTCTTTATTGATTCTTTGGTTGATGGACAGTTATATTGTTTCAAGTTTTTGGCTATCATGAGTAAAGCTTCTATGAACATAGACGAGCAAGTATCCTTGTGACATGATTGAGGATCCTTTGGGCATATGCCCAGGTATGCTATAGCTGGGTTTTGAGGTAGTTTGATTTCCAGTTTTCTGAGAAACGTTCTTATTGATTTTCATAGAGACTGTACAAGTTTCCACTCCCACCAGCAATGGAAGAGTGTTTTCCTTGCTCCATAGCCTATCTAGCATGAACTGTGATTCACATTTTTGATTGTAGCCATTCTGAAAGGTATAAAATGGAATCTTAGAGTCATTTTGACTTACGTTTCCCTGATGGCTAAGGATGCTTTACATTTCTTTAAGTACTCCTTCTACCATTTGAGACTACTTTGTTGAGAATTCTGTTTAGGTCTATAACACATTTTTTAATTGGGTTACTTGTTTTTTTGATATCTAGTTTCCTGAGTTCCTTATATATTTTGGAAATCAGCCCTGTCAGATGTGGAGTTGGTGAAGATGTTTGCCATTCTGTAGGCTGTCGTTTTGTCCTATTGATGGTGTCCTTTGCCTTAAGTCTCTTTAGTTTCATGAGGTCCCATTATTAGTTGTTTATTTTAGTGCCTGTGCTATTGGTGCTCTGTTTGGAAGTTGTCTCCCATGTCAACATGTTCAAGGCTATTCCCCATTTTTTCTTCTATACCGTTCAGTGTGTTTGGTTTTATGTTGAGGTCTTTGATCCACTTGAACTTGAGTTTTGTGCAGGTTGGTAGATAGAAATGGGAAGTCAAATGCAACTTCTGGAACTACATACAAGCCTATACTTTCTGGAATAGTTTGTCTAGACAAGACCATTTTATCTTCAGAAATATCCTTATCCCAGCTATCCAGATATGGGTAACAGTGGGCAACTGAGTTCAGCAATGGCAGTGAGGAGGAAGGAGCTGAAGTTTTAGCAGAGAGCCTTGGTTAGAGTCTGGCAGAGTTTGTTCAAAGTTTTTTCTAATAGACACGAGGGCTATTTCCTTCTTGATCTTCTCTTCTGGCTCCAGCGGTGCCCTCACTTTGCTTTCATCTCTTCTCTCAGGACAGGTTTTCTTGTTATTTACCTATTTGTCTGTTTTAGTTTTTATTTCATGTGTGTGTATGTGAATATGGACGTTTCTGTGTGTCTATGTGGAGCTCCAGAGGTCCACAGGTCATCATTGGCTATCTCCTTTTCTCCACATTAGGTTTTGAGACAGAGTCTTTTATTAGATCTGGATCCTGCCAGGCAAGACTTTCTGTCTCTACCACCCCAGCACTGGGACCTCAGGCTTGTCTTTTACGAGGGTGCTGGGGACTGGACTCAGGTTCTTGTTGAGTTTTCGGTTTTTGTTCTCTAAAGATGAATTCTTACTCAGACTTACCTTTCTGCTTGCTCCATCCACTCTGGATGACCTTTATCAGGTCTAGCACTGAGCTACTATTTACCAGTGACTGTTTTCTTTGCCTCAGGTCTACTCTAGCTCCAATTTAGTAACTATTTAAGCCACTTGCCCCCTAGATGTCTTATGAACACTTAGCTCAATAACTGAACTGAAGTAAATTATTTTTTTCCAGTTAGATGTACTGTTTTTTTTTTTCATTTCCTTCCTCTTTGAATAGATTTCCAAGCTAGACATCTGCTTCCTCCTCTGACAGTGCCACCAATTACCAAGTCCTGGAAATGTCTAAATATGTTGGGATTCACTTTTAAGTCCTCCCACTTTTTGCTAGTTTCTGCCACTTGCCTCCTTGACTGAATTTCTGCAACTGTCTTATCATTGCCCATCCAGAAAGTAGTTGTCAGAATGTAACCTGAGTGGTCTTCCACCAACCACGTTGTTCTTTTGCATAAAGTTCAGCAGTAGTTTCAGGATATTCAATGTCAGTGCCTTTAGGTGATCAGCAAGGTCTTTCCCAATCTGTAACCTCTCAAAGCTTGACACGTCACCGAGTGGTTTTCATCATGAACCCTGACTCAATTGACTCACTCACACTAAAAATATTTTATTTTGATGAGTTTGTAACAATTGCATATATCAGAAAGGTTTAGGGAGATATATGTGGTATGTGCTGGTCAAATGCAGTACTTATTCACGCCCTCTTTATAGTTTCTAGGCATCACTATTCTACGTTGAGGTTACATATTACAGTCTCCAAATGTAAGAAAGAATGCTTAATGCTTGCTTTCTTCTGTCTTGCTTATCTTTATCCATCATAGTATCTTTCAGTTCCATTGACTCATTGCAGGTGACAAAGCTTTATTCTTCTTTATGACTAAATTGAATCTTATTATGCATATCTGCCACAATTTCTTTACTCACTCGTGCATTGATGGTTACTAGCACTAGAATCTTTGCGCATACCCTTTCTGGAGTGTGAAACAATTTCCTTTTAGTTCATTGGAGCTAGAGCTTTGTGTCTAGACCTTGCTTCTCTACAAAGCTCCCTGTGACTTCTGGAAGACTTCTTTAGCACTTCAAATTGTGTCTGGAGCCTTCCATCTATGCTTGTGGCATTCCATACCCAGTCTGAAAGTACCTATTATACTATGTTGCAATTGCCAGGACTTGCTCATCTCCTACATTTAGTATTTTTTGTTTTCTTCTTCTATTTTTTCTCCATAACATTTTCACCATGCTTAGTAGAAATGGTTTGGGGCTGGGTGGCCTGTGCTTCTTGTAGCATCAACTTCATGATTCTAGAGCAACAGATGTAGAGACAGCTGATGTTCAATTCTGAGATGTTCTTGCTAATCATAGAGACCCCTCTAGTGTAGGAGATGTTGGTTATCTCTGACCTTATGTATGACATGATGGTGGTCAACACCAGGTAGAGGAGAAAATGGAACAGAACCTGGACATGGGGGATACATATTCCACGACTTTACTTTTTTTTTTTTTTTGATTTTTCAAGACAGGGTTTCTCCATAGCTTTTGGTTCCTGTCCTGGAACTAGCTCTTGTAGACCAGGCTGGCCTCGAACTCACAGAGATCCGCCTGCCTCTGCCTCCCAAGTGCTGGGATTAAAGGCGTGTGCCACCACCGCCCGGCCCCATGACTTTACTTTAATGAATTATAATGGTAGAATGCCTTATAACCTAGCAGAGATGGAGATTACAGAGTCTGGCCAAACCGGAGTCATTTGAGAAGCAAAAATTCCCTTTGCAATGTGTACAGAGACACCCAGGATCCTGTGTTTGGTGCTGTCTAGGAACAATTTAGCAACAGTTCCTTCTGGATGATGATGAATGAACTTGTCTATGGGAGAGCCTCTAGGTACAGAAGTAGCTCTGTCTGCAGCTGCCCACTTTTCCTACCAATAATTCAGAACCTGGAATCACTGTCCACCCTTGGCTAGTTTTGCAAGGTCTCCTTTTTGATCAAGAACTAGAGACCTTGAAAACCAAGGCTCTCATCTGGTATCTAGCTTTGGCTCCTATTGGACATTTGGGACCCCAGAATTTCCAGAGGCTGCAGTGCTTGCTCTTCATTAGAGGCTCCCACTTTCTGAAAGCCAAGCTAGCTACATCTCTGATGAGGGGTCCAATGCCTAGCAGCAATTTGTACAGATGGCTCAGTTGTTGATTGGAAAAATCATAGGTGTGAGTGCCAGAAAAAAGATGTTTTTTTTTTTTTTATACCAGTAACCACATTTTAGTAGAATGTTTAACTCCAGGGATTTTATAAATAGTGAGACACACAAGGCTCTGGCTACTATAGAGGGTTGGGAGACTCCTGAGAACCTAGATGTCCTAGTCTCTCTTTCAACATCTACCCCCAGGTAGCCTGCCATCCCTTTTGTCTACTCCCTTGTCTTTTCTAAATAGCAGGGTGACTTTAGAGGCACGGCCCCACTCCATAGGTAAGATATTTTTTTTATTACTGTTATCTTTTATAGAATCAGAATCTTTTCTTATAGTCTTCCTTGCACAGAGCTATTTAAGCCATTTCCACAGGTCTGTTAACTGGCACCACCTTTTTGTACCACGTGACCCTTTGCAGTCTACAGATCTGTATATGACACTGTAGAGTCAGAGAATGAGCCACCTTTGAGAGGCTCCTGGAGCAGTGTCTTCCATCTACATCCTTAGAGGTTAATAGTCGTATTGTGTGCTGTTGGCAAGTGCCTTGTTCTTTCTCTTCCTCTACCTCTTCTTAACCCCAGCCCAGCTAATGCAAGGATTTCACATTCTGGGGAAGGACAAATGAGCCAGGCTATGCTACACCGCCCAGCTCCTGTTATGGTCACTTCAGCCAGCACTTTTCCATGTGCTCTTTGGGGACCTTCATGGTGAGGGGAAGGCATCTGCTCTCTCTGCCCGAAAGAAAACCCCGGAGTCACAGAGGAAGAGCCTATCATGTCCTCACTCTGCTAATTGGTTAAGTTGTCAAAGGACCCATGAATGAGAATGTGGAGGCAAGAGAAAGAGAATTGTGTTTCGAGTGGGAATGGTCTCAGGCAGAAGTGCAGCTGTCCTCATTTCCTATGAAGCCCACACTCATCTTTGTACGTATCACCTTAGTTATGAGAAGCAACTTTCAGCTTTGTTGTGACAGCCGTGTGACTTCTACCACTTACTAGGAAAATGATCCATGCCAACCTCTTGAGGGCTTAGTTTTTTAGTCTGAAATAGGGCAACAGCAGGGTTGTTTTCAGGTTTCAATTAGGCAAAGTACTGCAAACCATTATCCCAGTGATTAGAATAGTGTATGTATTCAAAAAATGTCAGTCTTATTAGGATTGTCCTTGCAAAGCATAGACAGATTAGGATCAGTCTGAATTCAGACCCTAAGTTCAGTCCTACTAGCTGTGGGGCCTTAGGCACATTGGTTTACCTCTCTGCCTCAGTTTATGCATCTTTATTTATGTGTATACATGTATATTTATATAAATGTATGTTGCATGTGAATAGGCTCTTTCAAAGGCTAAAAAAATTGGGTATCTAATCTAGAGCTCGAGTTACAGGCAGTTGTTGGATGCCTGACCTGGGTTCTGGGAACTGAACTTGAGTCCTCTGGAAGAGCAGTTCATTCTCTTAATCATTGAACCATCTCTCCAAGGCCCTTTATAGAATTTTAAAACAGGAAACTAATTGGATATAGCTTCAGGGATTATTGAAAGGTGGGGCGAATGCATCCAAAGTGCTTAGAGCATTGTCCAGCACCTGGTTAGTGCAGTAGGCAGGAGCCATTAGTATTGCCTTGCATTAGAAGGAGATTGCCCTTACTTCAAGGGGAGAGAGAAGCTTACTTTTCATTCTTAGCTTCTCTCCAAAGGGCAGAAAAGATAATAGGAGTTGACAGTGTCTTTTTAGATGAGAAGTGTGGTTGCTCTCCTATAGTTAAGAAAACTGTATTGAATAATTTAAAATCGCTGAGAAAAGATTGCAGATTTTCTCAAAGCATGCACAAGAGGCTGCATTCTGTGAGGTGATGAATATTGAATTAACTTGATAGTGAAAATTATTTTACAATATGTGATTGTACTAAACCTTCATTCATCATATACCTTAACATTATCCATATAACTCTTATTTGTCAATTATGTATCATTAAAACTGAGTAGGCACAAATGTACAAGTCCACTGTTATTATTTTAGATATGAGGACCATTTTGTTCTTTGGACCAGAAGATCATGAACATCCAACCATTTTCACGAGGCACATTAAATATGGATTTGAGACTCAACTCTTACTTTAGGGATTATCTTGTGTTGTGCTTCTGTGGCCTGTATAGTTATGATCTTATTTGAGAACACCTATTAAAAGTAAATTTAATTGCTGTGAAGAACTTTTAATCACTCGTGTGATCAAAGCTGCTAGGAGGCTTTATATAACTTTTTCAATTTTATAATGAAGCTTTCTCTTTGTGAATCTCATCAATTCTATCAGTTTTTTTTAGTCGTTCGGTGCATGAAGAAATCACATACATAACTCAGCCCCAGTCCATTATTTTAATTCTCAGAGAAACAGAATTTCATGTGAGTTTTGTGTTTCCATGAAATGAGTCTTCCAAGAGCCAAAGAACAAAGTTGGGGGGTTATTTAATATTCAAATGAACGAGTCCTATGACTGCCAGGATTCTGGGAGGAGAGAACGATTTTTCTATAGTCAGAAAGTCCATGCTCTGCAACTGTAAACAAAGAGGAAATAAACAGGTGGCCTGCAAAAGCCTGGACCTTATAGGTAAGGGTGAATGTAGGAACCAAGGAGGCAGACCTACTGGAAGCTGAAGAAGCCTGAAGCCCTAACTTCCTGGTCCTGAGAAAAAACTGCAGCAGAAGGAAATACGATTTAAGCAAGGTTCAGCTTGTATGCAATGTGGTAGCCATGTTTTGATCTTTTCGCATGAACAGAGTTTCCCTTCTCCTCCCCATTTCCTTTCTATACTCGGAGATATATTTCCAAGACTTTGCTGTGGTTCTTAAGTCTAAAGATCATAGGTCCTAACTTGGTTTTGGACTTTCTTCCAAGTATGTTTGCATAGCAAAGAACTATAGAAGATATTTGTATCTCTCTACCCAGAAATAGTTGGGGACAGTGCAGATTCTCTCTCCCTCCAGAGCAAGGATCAGGCATGATACTGACCTGATGACTTCATACTAAGTTTTTCATAGGGAGATAGAATGGCAATTACATTTCCTAGGATGTATGATCAATGGAAGCTTGACTTTTTAATTTTTTTATTGGAGCATGTAATATCTGATTCAAACATAAAATACACTTGGTTTTAGTCTGCTATTGGCTTGAATCATAAAAACAGAATAACTCTTTTTATAAGGTTCCCACCAAACATTTGCATGTCTATAATAAAAGTCTAAACATATACATATATATTATAGTTATAACTATAGGTAATATTTTGGAATATATTTCTAAGGCAGTAGGATTGACAGCTAAGCTTGTTACAGCTTCACACATCTGTAACAGGAAGCCTTTTCTGCAGGCTCATTCCTGGCTGTACATTAGAAATATGCTTTTCCACTACCTCATCCTTCAGTACAGACATCTAAGGGAACATTCACAATGGGACCTCAGCAGCGGTCCGGATGTTGTGCCTTTGCTAAGTTAACCAGCACAGGGAGCGGTGTGCATCTCTGATGCGACTTTTACCTCTGAGCTTAGCACAGTGACATGATTCTGAGTCCCAGATATGGATCTGGTGAATTTAAACCATTGATCTAGACAGATTATTGATTCAGTTTTGCATAGCTGACCCCACAGACAGTCTCCAGGCCCACCCTATGTGAAGAGATCTGTGGTGACAGCGAATCAGAGAGGAGACAACAGTCTTAAGCAAACACAGCATGTCTTTCCCTTCCAGTGTTACCAGGCCTGTGTGTTCTGGAGACTGTATTTGCAGGCTCCCTCCGGGGTTTAGGGAATGGGCTGCAGTCCTAAAGCCTCACAGCCTCCCTGTGTAGAGACCATGAAAGCAGGACAGGTCTGAGCTTCTCAAGCTTTCACCCAGCCCAGCACTGTGCACACCCTTCTTTTGTCTTCCCGATGATATACACCACATGAAAGATGAACCACCAGATGCACTACAACAGGATTCATTCTTCCCGTCATCTGGCCGGCCTGACTTTCCTGTATATGGGCGTTTTGAGGGCTTATCTCTCTGCATTCTGTTCCTTTTATGGCGCTTGCAAGTGCATGTGTGTGCTTGCATGTATCTTAGTATGAGCGCACTTACCTGTGTGGAAGACAGACACTGATACTGAATTGCCTTCCTCAACAACTTTCTACTTTAGTATTATTTAAAGACAAACTGGGTGAGCCTGTGTTTTGCGGGTGTTTAGAAGTGTGCTCTCCAGTGCTGGCACCTGAGGAGGCCTGAGGTTGAAGCCAGGATGTCTTCCTTGATCACTTCTCCATTTTATGTATTGAGAGAGGGTGTCTCGCTGAAGAGAACCATTTTGACTAGGCTGTCTGGCCAGCCATCCCCAGGATCAGCCTGTCTTTGCCTCTTGTGTCAGGTGTGTGCAGCACATCTGACTTTTACATGGGTGCAGGTGACTCAAATTCAGGTCCTCACGCTTGCACAGCATGCCCTTGCCAATAGAGCCATATCCACCTTTCCAGACTTCCCCACCCTTTAATTTTAGAGTCTATCTTTGGCTAGTATACTTTGTCTAATTATATTTATATTATATTTATAAAATACTATTGGGCAAATATTTCCTCCTTTTGTCATTAAATAAATTCAGGTTTTAGAAGGACTTTTTCAAAGATTTATTTTTTTACTTTTATTTATGTGTATGAATGTATGTTTTTTATTTCTTTGTGAGTGCATGTCACATGTGGTCCTAGGAAGCCAAAAGAGGGCATTGGATCTCTTGGAGCTGGGATTACAGGGGCTTGTGAGCAACCCAATATGGGTACTGGGAACTGAATTCAGGCAAGTTCTCTTAACTGCCAAGCCAACTCTCCAGCCCCTAAGTGAGTTTTTTAATGCTCATTTTCTAAGAAAGTTTCAGGCTCAATCTTTTAACCCCCATTTTGCTTTTTATATTGTCCCAATGTATAACTGTATTCTCATCTACATCTTTATCATCTTCATGACAAGACATCTCTGTGTTTATAGAGCCAAAGCTTTGTTTTCTTTAAAATAGAATTTGGGAATTTCTATCTGGATAACCTGAAAGTTGTTATCTTCCTGTCTTACTCTTGCAAGTATCCCCAGTCTTTATAATCACATGACACGTGATCATTTAAAAATATCAAGTAGACTGTGAAGCTTTAGTGTTTTTCCTTCCCAGCACCAGGTTTTATCATGTCTGATGTATCTTTGAGCAGTCAAGAAAGGGGTTTTGATCCTACTTCCGGCTTGGTGGGAGCCTAGCCAGTTTGGATGTTCACCTTTCTAGACATGGACAGAGGGGGGAGGACCTTGGACTTTCCACAGGGCAGGGAACCATGACTGCTCTTTGGATTGGAGAGGGAGGGGGAGAGGAGTGGGGGGGGGGGGGG
>NW_026067917.1:1567742-1598254 GCF_014885135.2 Alexandromys fortis | reverse complement strand
GGTGTGTAGGTGTGTGGATGTGTAGGTGTGTGGGTGTGTGGGTGTGTGGGTATGTAGGTTGTAGGTGTGTGTGTGTTGGGGGGGTTCTGTACCTCTGTTTCTGTGGATCAGTCTCTTGAACATTTCCCTCTTTTTCAGCCAGAGCCAACCTGTTTTTTTTTTTGCAGCATTGTAGAAATTCTTTTCTCTTGTGCCCAGAAATTTTGTCACTTCCCTTCAACTGATGCCTGAGGTGTTTGGCTCTGACAGTGCAAAGCACAAACTGATATAAGAACGGTGTCACCATGGTGATGCTGCTTGTTTCTCACTCTGTATTCCCATGGTCACATGGTAGTTTACATCTCTATCACACATTCTGCTTTGTTATGATAGGAGAAGCTCCTCAAGGGTGGAGGCCATGCTGCTCAATTTCTTCCTATCTAGAACATTCTCCATCCTCCACATTTCTGTTTTCTTTCTCAGAAGTAAACTTTCTATTGAGTTTTTCACTGGATTTGATAAAGTGTGGGGACTTTGACCCTTCTGGTGTCCTGATCTAGTCTGCATCCACTGAGTGGAAAATGTTCCTGAAATTCCAATAGTAACACTCGTGCTCAAGATACACATGGTTGCCTGTTCAACCTGCATACAGTGCTTTCCTTTGGATCGGGTCCCAAACACGATTGGGACATACCATATTTCTAGTCTGTCTACATCCACTGCCATTCCCTATTCTCTAGACAACATGTGTTACTCATATTCTTTACACATCTTGATATGTATGTTAAGTCCCTAATTGTTTTTAGCTTCTGTAGTTTGTTTCTGCTTTCATCATCTCTGCTGACATGTCCATTTCATAAATTTATAACCATTTTCTATTTTATATCAAACCTTCCCATAATATAAACAAAATTAGTGGTGTTTTCTGCTGGTTGGGACTTTATCTTGCTGTCTATTAGATCACAAACATTTTTTAGCCACATAAACTTTCTCATCTTTATACAGTTTGTATTGACATTCTTAAGGTATAGACTTTGCCATCTTGGGATGGGGGTTAGAGACAGGGTTTCTTTGTTTAGCCCTGGTTGTCTAGGAGCTCTCTTTGTAGACTAGGCTGGTCTTGAACTCACAAAGATCTGTCTGCCTCTGTCTCCCAAGTGCTGGGATTAAAGGCTTGCACAACGACTATCCAGTTTTAGAGTTTGCCATTTTAAACATATATGTAGTGTTTTTTGAGAACGTCCTATATGAGCAATGATCACCTCTCTACCATTTCTGTCTGCCCCTCTCCTTTTAATTATTATTACATACATAGACACATGGGGACACACGCACGCACACACACACACACACACACACACACACACACAGAGAGAGAGAGAGAGAGAGAGAGAGAGAGAGAGAGAGAGAGAGAGAGACCTACTGAATCCATTTAGGTTTGCTCATCTGCACATATGTCCGGGGCTTTACCAATTGAGTTTGGAGAATCTATGTGGGGACCTGCCCCTAGCAGCAACTGAGCCTCCTTCTCACAGCATGCATTGACCTCCTGTGGCTCTTCATCTAGAGTGGGACCATATAGAAGTCTTCTGTCTACATCAGTGTGTACTGGTATTTCATTGTATTGGTCTTGTTCATGCAATCATATTGTTGCATGTTCATAAGTGTGTTCTTCCTGTCATATATAGGGGATACAATCTAACAGCAGTATTAGATCCTGGTCCTCCTTCTGCTTCATCTCCTGTGGATTTCCCTGAGCCTTAGTTATAAGGTTTGCATTGCATATTTATCAGTTGAAGTTGGCTACCCCACAGTCATTTATTCTCTGTATTCTGATGAGTTGTGATTCTCTGTAATAGTCTCGCCCTATTGAAAAACAAACGTCTTTGACGAGGTGTGATAGCCACATTTATCTGTAGGCAAAAGGATACATCTTTTGAAAATAGAAGTCATGTTGGTTTAGGAAAGTGGCAGTAGTAGATTCTCTTTGGGGGCCTTTGTCTTCTCTAGGAATGGGTCATTGATCGGTGTTACAGTATCAGGCATGAGTTCCCTCTTGATGAGTGGGCCTTATGTTCAAGGTATGGCTATTTAGAAATTAAGTACTGGTATTTTCTATTTTTAATGGAATTAAACAAGTAATCTGTGGAAGAGGGGAGGGAAGTGATCAGCTTCTGCCCCTGCCCTTCCCCTGCCCTGCTTGCAGCATTGAGGATTGAATCCAGGGTCTTGTGCCTGCTACGCTGAACAACATTTCCAGTTGGGCCCGGTAATCTGTTCCTAGAAGGACAACAGTAAATACTAGAAATTGACTTCATTATTTTAGGAACTTTTACTCATTTACTTTGTATATATTGGATAGAAACTTCGAGAGGTGACTCAAATGTGAGAAACACAATCCAGTAACTCTTTGAGAAAGAGGGCCGTGAGGAGGTATTGTAGGGTGGGATCAAGTTAGTAAATTATTCTGCCTAAAAGATGATTTTTTTCACTAGTGTATTTAAATGAAAAGATACTGTAACAGGTGGGGAAATTAGATAGCATCCTATGAAAATAGACTCCAAACTCTGGATTATGGAGCAGAGAGGCCTGGGAAAACACTCTGACATTAAAAGCTAAAAATTTAGTGTTCTAAGACGATGAGCAAAGTGAGCCATGGGTTTCTTTGCTTTCTCATCACAGAAGATAAAAAGTTTTGGATGGATAAAAACCAATTCCTGAGTATTTTTGAATTTATATATTTACTTATATATTAATATATCTCACACAATATACTTTAGCCATTTTCTTTCCGTTCCCTCAACTCCTAGATACCTCCCTTCCTATCCACTCAACTTCATATTCTTTCCTGAAAATGCATTTTTATAAGTGGATGCTTTCACGAGGTTCAGGGGAGGAAGTTCACATGTCCATGAGAATATTTTGCTAACTTAATGAGGTTTTATTTGACCTTTCAGCAACAAGGACTTTCTTTGAGATTAGCACTAGATAAAGAAGGTTCCTGAGGAGCCATCTCATCATCTAAGAGAATGGGGAGTGAGCTTGTACATTATTTTTTTTATGCACAAAAATCTTGCCCAAGAAAGAGTATTTAGTTATGGCCTAGGGTAAAAAATATGTTCACAAGGAAATGACGTATCTATGACATGTCAGGAGAAATAAAGCATTTTGGTAAGAAGGTTAGAGAAAGGCATTCTGTGTTTAGTCTGAAATGAGTGCGAGACCTGTATGGATGTTCCTATGTTAATTTCAAGGGATATATTATTTATCTACTCCCTACACAAAATCGTTCTCCCGACCGTGTGCATTTTATATTTGTGACTAATGGGCTTTTCATACATAAGCTTCATAATCAAATTGGTTCAAGAATAAATTGCTGAAAGTGGAACTTTCTTATTCTCTGTGACAGCTAATGAAGACGGATGGGAGAGAGAGGGGCTGTGCTTTGGGGAGGAGGGGCTCTCATCTAGCTCCCTACTGTGTTGGCTAAAGGCAAATTTGTTGCAGGGAAAAAATAGCATCATCTAATTGCTTAATTCCTGCTGAAAGCCGCTGGCAGCCAGCCTATTCAAACACACAGACTTTGTTGAAAGAAGCCGCTGTAAAGCTCGTGTATGAGCATCCAACAGAAGTCTTGATTTTTTTCTCTCCAGTAAACATTTGCTGTTAGAAAAAAAATGTTAATATTTGATTTTAAAAAAGAGTCCATTGATGTTCAGAATAACTGTCTGAACATTTCTCATTGTTTTAATTCTGGGAAACAAAGACAGTAATCGGACTTGAGGAATGACTAGCAATTTACTTACAGGACACTGGCAGTTTTGAGAAAAGTCTTTGTTTCAAGCCAGTCATAAATTCAATAAGGTGGTCAAATGTATGATGCAACTGGAACTCATATGTTGCTGGTAAGATTCTGATTGGTGTAGACACAGAGGGGAATCGTTTAGCAGGATATTCTGTCATTGAACATATTCCTGTGTGGTAGCTCATCCATCCCCTTCCTACTTTTCACTCAACAAAGACTTGTATGACTATGTTGCCTCAGAGGAAGAAAAGAAATAAACATTGGTGAATCTTAAACATAGTGCTGAGTAAAAGAAAACAGACACACAAAAAATATACACCATGTGTACATAGCTCTACTTTGCATATGTACATGTCTGTACATGTTCGTGTGTGTGTGTGTGTGTGAGTGTGTATGTGAGTGTGTGTGTCTGTGAGTGTATGCGTGCATATTTGTTTGTGCCATGTATGCATGGAGGCCAGTGGTTGACACTGGGTGTCTTTCCTCAATTTTTTTTCCACATGGTCATCATTATTATTTAAAAAGACTATATCCAGAAATCTTGCTCTAGAAGTGATGGGTCATTACATGAGCGTTGCAGTCAGGAACAGTAATCTCTAAGACACATCCCTTACTGAGGATCTATTGGTGGTGGGTAGTTTCTGAGGAAGGAAGACTAATTCTAAATGGAGGGTGTGGTCCCTGGTAAGTGTTCCATGTTCCATTGGATGGTCCCACACCCACATATGGGCACATATGGGCAGTACTAACTGGACTTACTGGACTATAAGAAAAAAAGATATGACACTTTTTAAAAATCTTATCGTCTATAGAGAATGAAAAGGCTTGTCTCATCTCCTTGATCCTGACTTTGTGAACTCCCCATGTTTCAAGGTAAATGAGACCAAGTGAGACGCCCGCATTACACTGAGTAATTGATTTTCAGCTAAGAAGTAACACTGTGACAATTGAATATTTATTGGATTTAAAGTATTTATTAAAGATACATCTGGCTCACAGTGTCATAGAAGCTTTTTTATTTTTTTTTAATTATTCTTTTTAAAATTTTTATATTCTTGGATCAGTAGTCACAGACCTTTGACCTTGGCCACAACTATGACTCTTGGGACCCATGGGCATATCTAACTTTTTTGAGGCTTTCCTACTGGTCCTTATACAGGCTTTGTTAATGGCCAGGTTTTGCCTTATAGTTTGACTCATGGGTTTTGAAAACTCACAAGGAGATACGGATACCTTACAAAACATAAGAGAATCAAAATACCTGTGTTTTTAGAAAATGCTTAAGATACGACCCAGTTTGCACAATGGTGGTCTGTTATTATTTTTAATAGATTTTGAAACTTTCCTGAGCAAGCTCTCTGTTTCTGACTTGGTGGAAGGAATTGATTTTTTTTTAAATAGCAAAACACACTTGTAATGAACACAGGAAGAGTTTGGGAACAAGCAAGGGCTGCAGCGATAATTGAAACCTCATGCTTTTGAGAGAAAACACACAACTTTATGTAAAATGTAAAGTTTAAGCAACTTAAGATGTTTAGACAACTTGTTTCTCAGGCTGCTGCAGAGACTGAGTCATTGAAGAGCAGAGAGTACGTGCCCTAGCATTGCTGGAAGGAGACTTACTTTTTGACTCTGTTGAATTTTAAATTTCACATGAAATCTTACAGATTTATGATATTTGAGATGATAGACTTGATTGGAACAGGGAGTCTAGGGTTTGTTGTTTCCTAGTTTCTTGAGGAGTTAGTTAATTGCTCTAAACTCCAACTTCTCTAAGGTGTAGTTTTCTGTTTTCTTTGACTCATTAAAATGCTGGAGGCTAATGAGATCGAGTCAGCATCCACACTGAGTAGAACAAATCCTGGCAGCTCTGTAATTGCTACCTATTACCACCATCAAAGAATAATACTAATAGAATAGTAACAACCATGTGTTAACTTATTTTTATGCAGCTAATCTGGTAAATATGTCTCTACGTGGGTCTGCCTGCCAGCATGGGGAAGCACCGAGCTCTCTTTTTGGTTTTCCTCTTTAGCTTGTTAACTGCTCTAATCCTCCACACAGAATTGAACAAATTTATGTGATAGTTTTAGAAGTGAGGTAAATAGGATGAGATTCATTAGCAATGGACTGATTTGTGCCTAACCAACCCCATGGGAAATCTCTTGACGGACAAGCTGCCTAGTTCCCATGGTACCAGTTAATAGCAAAATGCTTCCTTTATAATGAGTTATTTGTTATCCTAGTGAGAACGTTGAGTTTCCTAGTTTTTTTTGGTTTTGTTTTTATTCACAACTACCTTAAGCTCAGGGTTTTCCTCTAATGGTATTGTTTACATACTATGTGAAAAAGGAACAGAAGTATCTTTCCGAGTGTGAGGCAATGATCATGGCGATAACTTTATAGCGCCATTAAAATCTGACAACTTTGTAGCTGTGTGAGTTGGTGGGTAGGAAAACCCTGTTGCTTTCAAATAGTGTGCCATGTGCCTGAACTTTTGGATATCAGTAAAATAGAAATAGTCATCTGTTTTAAATTGGGCATTCTAATCTTTGACTCAAATTCTTCAGTGAAGTTGAATGGTCAACAGCAGTAACCATACCTAACTATGACCACTGCCTCTACCTACCACTATAATGGCAGCTGCATGACACCTAATATGCTTGAAATATAATGGTAAAACAATCCAAATGTGACTTCTAACTCCAGTTTTGATTTTTCAGACACAGTATAAGTGATCATTCTCTTCCCTAAAGAACCATTGTTGAAAATTGCATCTTGAGTCAAGAGAAAAGCAAAACAGCACATCATAAACAACAACAACAACAACAACAACACCTTTGCGATAATCATAGCGAAAAATTTATTTTTAATTCTATAGGGTCAAATGAGGCAGCCCGCACACCAGCTCTGAAAGTGGCTATAGTGAACTCTATTATTGCTTTCAAAGTCAGTATTTTCTCTCAGACACATTGTGATCAAACAGCTTTTTTAGGCTCCCAGAGGTCCAACTCTATCATATTTACATGATACTTAAAAAATAAAACACTGAGGCTAACAGGACAAAAACAGCTGGAGATGGCTGTCAGAGAGAACAAACAGACCTGGAAACTGTGGTAGGTTGTGTGTCTGTATTACTGAAAAGCAATGAATACAAAGCAGTAAAGGGAGATGAGAGCTTCAGCTATTCCTATATACCTAGCTATACCTAGCTATTCGTTCATTTTAAGCGGCCAGGTAAAGACTACTAATTTGTCAGTTAGTTCTTTTCTTATGTAGTCATATCAAAGAATTACTCTTTATAATTCCTCTTAGATGCCAGGACTTATTCTAAACTCTGAAAATTTAATCAATGATCTAGGTGAGATAGGAGATGGACTGAGATCAGGCAATGTTGATTGCTGATTGTTTCTCCTATTTTTTTTAAAAAATACTATTTATTTATTTATTATGTATATAATATTCTGTCTGTGTATGTGCCTGAGATAGTTGTGAGCCACCACATGGTTGCTGGGAATTGAACTCAGGACCTTTGGAAGAGCAGGCAATGCTCTTAACCTCTGAGCCATCTATCCAGCCCCTGTTTCTCCTATTTTAGAAAAGTAATTGTGAGGGTTATTTCAGTAGTCTGCAAGAGAAAGCAGTGTTAGTGAAAGGCTGACTGTATAGGTGGTTAGGGTGTGTCCATCGTGGTGGTTAGGATGTATCCATCCTGGCAGATCTCCGCTCCATGCACTTCACTCTACTGATAGTGTTCTGGTCCATGCTTTGCCAGCTTCTTATTCACAAAGAGATGTAAGCTAGGCCTTCCTGGGACTGACAAGGCACTACCAAAAGGAAGAACTGAAAAATCCTAAGATGCTAGAACATAACTGTGGGAGATGTAGTTTGTGACTAGCAAGATGGCTCAGTTGGTCCAGGTACTTGCTGACAAGCCTGATGGTCTGTGTTGGATCCCTGGAACCCGTGTAAAGGTGGAAGGACAGAACCAATTCTCCTGTAAGGTGTCCTCTGACCTCCACTCATGTGCAGTGATGTACACTGTGCACACATACGGGTGAGTGCACACACAAAATAAATCTAGAAACAATTAAAAAAAATGTCACGGCAAAGTATCCCTCACTGACTCGTAACTTGAGTGCTTAGTCCACAGAGGGCAGCACTATTTGGGGAGGTTCTGGGAAGTTCTGGAGGTAGGGTGTAGATGGAGGAATGTCACTCGACTGGGGCTGTGTTACGATTGGCCACTGTCTGTCACTCTGTGTGCTACAGTGTAAGCAACTGTCCCCTAACACATGTCCCTGCCACTGAGATGTTCTGCTCAAGTGCATGGACTCATGCAGTCATGAACCAAGCCCTCTGAACCTAGAAACTGTAATAAATCTTGCTTTATTGTCTTCTTTCTACTTCTATTTTGGTTACAGCATGCCCATGATTTTATTTTGTTCACAGCAAGGCACGAATAACTAATTTAGTGGAGTTTAGTAAAAGTTTCAGTAAAAGTGGCCAGGCAACATTTCCCTGAAGCTGAAATTTGAAAGATAAAATGTAAAATATCTGTGCAGACCCTAAGATGTGAATGAATTTGGTACTTTCTAGAAATAGACCTTTAAAAAGCCAGATGAAAGCAAGCGAGTCAGATACGGAAATAGTTCACATGATATAAGTAAGTAGCCAACTCCTAATTCACTTCATCCTTCCACTGTCTTTGGGGTTAGAGAAGCAACAAGCTGCACCATCATGGCACGCACACCTCTAATTTATTCTATAAAGGGATTAATTGGTAACTGTAGGGATTTTGATAGGACATGAAGTTTATGTTCCTAGAAAACATCTCTTTTAAAAATTATGTACTAAAAATAACAAGTCTCGGGAGAAAACAGAAGTTAGGGAGAATATTCAAAACCAATGTAATTCTGTAAACCAGGGCATTAACAGAAGCCGTAATGGTGTCTGCAGACACAGCAGCTGGGGACTGTCTCATGGGAAGAGTCAAAACTCTCAAACAAAATAGGAGGGAAGTGCTGGTTTGCTTGTGTGGGCACAGCACAACCGAGATCAGAGCTCCGACCACAGGCAGGAGAGCATTTTCACGGCTGGAGGTCACTTCATAGGGAAAGGAGTCTCAGGTACAGAGGCTTGTGTGAACTAATAGAGGACAGTGCTTCCGCCTGTGAAGTCACCAAGATGAGATGCTTTTCCTTTCTGGTGTACTTCTCCTCCACGCTTACAGCTGCTTCTGCCTGGAACTAATTAGTTCTGAATTCATAACCTCCCACCCCGTGACGGAATCCCTCTTCTTACTATTTCCTATGAACCAAATTGGTAGTAGACTGGCTCACCTGCCTTTAGAATTTGTCATAATAAGCATACTGTTTGAATTCAATCTGTTTCAACTCAGTTAGTATTTGTTGTCTCTGTTTTGACAACTCCATCATCCTTAAGAGTTATTTCAGTTTGATAAAATGCCTATTACAAAATATCTTAGGCTGGCGGCTTATTTTATTTTATATATTTTTTTTGAGTAGATGAAGTAAACTGATTCCTGAAATATGTATATAAGATCTACTGTCCTTACTATTAAAAACCTGTTCAAACTGCAGTTGGGATATAAATAAATTAGAAACAAAAACCAAAAAGAACCTGTTCAATGTTAAAAAAAAATACTATTCTGGAGTAAAGAGGTTGTATGAGTTAAGCATTCTCAAGTAATTGCAGAGTTCTCAGGAATGCCAGCAGTCACCCTCATAGGAAATAGATGGTTCCAGGAGTTGAGAAACCCATGGCCTCAGGATTGGAGCTACCAGATCTTGCACATAGTTCAGGTGATGGGGTCAGTCCCTAGCTGGTGAAGGCCTGGCTGCCATCTATCATTCCAGAGATCTGATACCAGAATCCTGATCTTCCCAAGGTTTCCCCACCGTCCTCCTGTTTTCTTCTGCCCAGCCTCTAGTTGCTCCCTCCATGTGCTCCCTCCCACTGCATTAGGGCAGGCTGACTCCTCGGTTAGGACCGCTCTTTGTTATTACGAATGCAGTGTGTTCCAGGCTTAGCTAGAGTTTCTGTTAAGACTGGAGCAGTGAGGGCGAATAATGGACTTCCTCATTACTGCCGAGCTGTCACTCATGGACGGCACTGTCCCACAAAATCTCCAAGTGGATTTGAGGCCTTGAGGACAATGAGCTTGTCTTTTGGGAGCCTCCAAAGACATGGTTGAGTTAGTTTTCCATCGGTTGTCTTCTGCTGGTCATGCAGCCCGTCCTTAAGAGTAGTTTGTTTCCTTAGGGAGATTCCCTTGGAGAAAACTAAATTATTTGTAAGTGGTTATCAGTTGGAGATAACTTGTGGGTTAGGGATGAGGACATGTGTCCACTTCTCTTTTCAGCTCTAGGAGCCATCTGGTTTACCTGGTGCAGGCCCTGTGTGTGCCGCCTCAGTCCTTATGAGTTGTTATGTGCACCAATCCTGTTGATTTAGAGAGCTTTGTATTTTGGTGTCCTTCATCCTTTCTGTCTCTTACACTGTTTCTGCCTCCTTTCCTGCAGGGTTGCCTGAGCCCTGGGGGGAGAGATTTGGCTGGAGACATCCTGTTTATGGCTGAGTGCTCCAAGGATTTTCACCCTCTGTATATCGTCTGGCTGTGGATCTCTGTATCTGTCCCCATCTGCTGTTGGAGGAAATTTCTCTGAAGATGATTGAACATGGCACTGGTCTGTGAGTACAGAATGTCATTTTATTATTATGTTCTTTTAGTTGAATAGTAGTATTTGGTTTTAACCCAGGTCCCTGGGCTATCTAGTCTCAGGTCCTTTGTCACCTATATAGTGTTAGGTATGAATTCCATCTTGTGGGATGAGCTTTAAGTCAAATCAGACACTGGTGGTGACTCCCACAAGCTTTGTGTCACCATTGCACTAGTGTATCTTGCCAGGAGCTCAGCATTGTAGATCAGATGGCTTGTGACTGGATTGATGTTTACGTTTCTCCTTTGGAATCATGCAGAGTATCTTCCTGTACCAAAGACACTATCAAGTAGGAGTGAAGGCTCTATGTAGGGACCAGTTTTCATTTTCTGTTCAATGAGTTTGTGTAATCAATGGAGCCTTGCCTTCAGTTTGTGAAGCACCACCTATTGTCTTGGCAACAGTGTGGGTTGTTTGGGGATTCTCATAGGATCCATTTGGCCAACAACTCAATTAGATGTAACTCATTCCTGGTACGCTGTATTTGGTGACAAGAGATATCTGCCTGGGTTTTTGTCTCCCCCATTATTTTCATGATAGCCATGGAGTTTTCTTTGATGCAACATTGATGATGTGCTCTGAAAAAAGCAGTTATTCTTGATACTACCAATAAACCTTAAACAAAGTGAGCTTTATACTAAAGTTATTCTAGATTGAAGTATTTCACGGAATGCGGCAGGAGTGTCTCCTGTTAGACTTGAAAGGATTTTGAAGTTTAATGTTTCTTGTGAATCTCTAAGACGATGGTGTGCTATGTATCATTACTAAAATTGTTTACAAATTCTTTGTAAGACTGGTCTTTTTAGATCTGGAGATTCATGTTAGGAAAATCTATTTTTTAAGATTGGGAATAAGTAAGCTATCCTGTCTTCTTTTCCCAAAAGAACAGGCAGAAACAAAGCATTGGGTTGACAATTCTACTTTTAAAATGTGGAATTTGTGATGTAAAAATAAAATATTTATATTATCAACTTGGCATTTTGAAAACATTATATGAATAATTGAACCTGAAGTGTTCTGAAGATTTAGCGTATGGTGATGTTTATGCCAGGACAGAGATGGCATTTGTCAATTTTGTATTTAATGTTGTAACTGAAAATCAAATTTGACATTGAATATGCCATTTTATTTCTTTCAGTTTGCATCAGTGTTAAAATGTATTCATGCCAAAATTCCCTTCACTTACTTTTCGGCTTGTTTCAATTTCATGTGTAAATGGTTCACTGAGTGATAAGAATGCTTTTGGCAACATATCATATTTTATACAAGTTTCTCATGCATATTATTCAAGATATCAACCTAAGCATGAAATCACCCATTTTTGTGAGATTTAAATTGTTGTAAATTTAACCAATTTATTTTTATCTCTTTCGATTTTGCCTTACTGTCACCTCTTTGAAAATACACATAAACAAAGTTAACATCAACCTAAGAGAATAAAATATGAAATTAACAAATTGATATGTTCCCCCAAATCCTCAAGAATATTTTGGCTTGTCCGAATTATAATATCCATAACTTTGTTCTATATCCCTGTGTACTAATTCTAATATTTCTTAGTCTATGTAGCCCATTTGCTATGTAGACAAGGCTGACCTTGAACTTGCAGAGGTCTGTCTGTCTTTGTCTCCTAAGTGATAGGATTAAAGGTGTGAGATCACCATACCTGACACGTATGTGGCTACTTAAAATTTTTAAGTGTGTGTGTGTGTGTGTTTATGTGAGTGCATGTGTGTACATGTAGCAGCCAGAAGTTGAGTGTCTGGTCTCACTCAAGTGGTCCACAAAATCTCTTAGTGAATCTGACACGCATCAATTGACTAGATGGCTAGTCAGCAAGCTCTGATTCTAAGGACTGGCCACCTGTCTCTATCATCCCCTCCTATCTCCTCACTAGGGTTACAGACTTGCGTGACAACACATACTCAGCTACTTACACAGGTGTAGGTATCTGCATTCAACTCCTCATGCTTGCTTGGCACTTTACCTATGGGCCTACCTCCCTAGTCTCTATAAAGTAGAGCCTTTTAAAATTAAAACTCAAGTCCTCAGCTGTGTTTATATGTGTTTACCTGCACCCATCCTCATTTTTTAAATTTGACCTTTCGACACATTTTCTTTAGAAAGAGGACACTTCCAAGTCTGGTATGCTGATATATACTCAGGTCACTCACTTTTGTTTACCCGAGGAGGATTTTCTCTTTCACTTTTGAAGGATGATGCCACAGTCACAGCATCCTAAGTTGCTTTCTAGCTCAATATTTAAACTGCCCACTGTATTCTGTTCTTGCTTCCATGATTTCATAGTAGTGGGATGTAATGCTTATCTTTGATGCTCTGTAGGCTAGCACTCCAAGACCTATTTTCTTTCAGGACTTTGATTTTTCTGTTCTTTGATACTGATAGGCCATGGTGTAGTTTTCTGGCAATTATCCACTCTCTGTTCTGGATCTGTGTTCTCATATCTAATATTAATTTTGGGAAATTGACAGTCATTATCATTTCAAATGTTTCTTCCATTCCATATTCTCTCTCTCTCTTATCTTCTGATAGTCCCATTATAAGAGCACCACACTTCTGAAGCTGTCCCATAGCTCTTCAGTGCTCTTTTTTTTCTTTTCATTGCTTTGAAATTTGGTAAGTTTCTATCTAAACACCACATGTCATGGTTGTTCTTCTCATCTACACAATGTCCACTAGTAAACCCATCAAAATAATTCATTCTTCATTTCTGTTTTGCTGCCTTTACTCTCCAGTCTTTCCAGACTTCAAGCTTCATCTCCTAAAGCCAAAGTCAAATGAACTGAGCAGGATGTTTGACATTGCTACTTTTAGTTTCTCAAGTTTGAAACTCATAGTTTCAGTGTTTTTTTTTGATTCAAAAGACATGGCATATATTTTGTAAATTTGAATGGTGATTGGAATGTCTTCAGTAAAGTCAGTCATTTAACAAAGCACATAATTTTCCTATTTAAAAAAAAGTTTTTTTTTTTTTAAGAAAAATGTGCAGAGGAGGTGGAGTGATCAGTTCCTTTGAGCACATTGTGGTTCCTGTCTTAACATGCACTAGGAAGTTGAGCCTGGAAAATGTTGTATAAACACTATATGGGTAAAGTATTTTGCAACATTGCTTCATAGCCACCTGTGTGGAACACTGTAGCATTTCTGTTTCCCAGGGTTCCACAAAATTATACTTTTCAAAAAAACATCTAGGTCTTGTATAGTTTTTTTTCTGTTTTGAAAATCTAGTTTATATTGCATATTTTTTTGCTTTTCATGTTTTATTTACTTAGTTTAAGAATTAATTTGCTCTTGACAGATCTGTACAGTGGTAGAATGCGTTCTAGCTATACTCACCCCTGTACCCTTGCTTGTCATCTTCTCATCCCCCCCCTTCATCCCATTCCACTTCCATGTCATTTCATTTGCTTTTGTTTGCCTTGTAATGCACTGGGTTTAACCAGGCCATTTGTAGGGTACATGGGTGTGGAGTTATCCACAAGAACATTTATAACTCACTACGGCTGTAATATGTAAGACGATGACTTCTTTGCTCTGAACTCAGTTTCATTGGGTGGGACCCCATGACCCCTTCCCACATCTATAGCTGAATATGAGCTCAGGTTGTGCAGGACCTATCCAGGCAACCACGGCTGCTGTGAGTTCATGTATATCACAGTTACATAATTTCCATAAGACATAGATCTTCTGCATATGAATCCTGTGTTCTTTCTTTCTGCTTTACTGTGGTTTTCTCTAAGCCTTGTAGGGAATAATATGGGTGTCTCATTTAATGCTGAGCACTCAAAAAATTATTTGTTCTCAGCTCCTTAACCTGCCATGAATCTCTGATACAACCATTGCTGCAAAGAGCTTCTTTGATCAAGGATATGTACACCTCATATGGGTGTAAACATCAGTGTTTAAGCAACAGTTTGACAACATGTCCATTTAGGAAAAGAAAACTAGCAGATTGGGCCCAATACCTATGACTTTTGTTATAGGCCTTTGATTGGGTCCATAGTACAATACACAAACTCCTGGCCTCAGATTCAAAGAGAAATCAACTCGTTACTATAGCAGTTATACCATTATTGCCACTTCCAGATCTTTACAGACATTTGGGATTAAATAAATCTAAATAGCAAAAGTTATGATCCATGTATGAGAGACAAGAGGTGACATTTGACTTCTGGGCCTTAATCACTCACTCTGTATGTTTTCCAGTTTTATCCATTTCCTGAAAATTTCATAATTACAAATTATATAGCAGAATAAATTATCATTGTGTATATGTTCATTATCTGATCATCAGTTAATAGATAGCCATGGTGATTCCATTTCCCAGCTATTGTGAATAAAGAAGCAATAAATATGGATGTACAAGTGTCTCTGTAGGGGGATGTAGAGTCCTTTTGGTATATGCCTTTGAGTAGTATACCTGGGCCATATGATAGTTCTAGTTCTAGGTAATTGATAAACCTCCATATTGAGTCCAGTGTGATTGGACTGGTTTTTACTCTTACTAACAATATGCAAAAGTTCTCTTTTCTCTATCCATACCCACATCAACATTCATTGCCATTTATATTCTTAGTGATGATCATTCTGACTTGGTGAAGTATAATATTTAATTTGCATTTAAAATGCAAATAACTTACTTGCATTTCCTTGGTGGATAAGAACAATGGACACTTAAAAAGTTCCTTATCTATTTGTAGTTCTGAGAACTCGCTATATAGCCTCCATAATCTAATTTTCAACTGTTTTCTTGAGGTTTTAGTTTTTTCAATTTTTTATATATACTGAATACTAATCCTTTGTTAGACGAACAACTGACAATGACTTTTCTCCCATTCTGTAGACTGCCTCTTCATTAGGTTGACATTTTCTTTTGCTGTAAAAAGGCTTTTTAAATTCACAAGGCACATTTATTGATTGCTGGTCTTATTTCTTGAGTTATCTGAGTTCTGTTCTAAAAGTTTTTATTAATGCTTATAAACTGAAGTATTACTCTCTATATTTTCTGTAACTGGTGATTTTTTTTCCTGCCTGCCAGTTCCTAGTTCCTGAATAATCATTCTGAGGCTTAATATTAATGAAAAACTGTGTGGCCTATTATCTCAGGCTTATTATTAGCTAGCTCTTACAACTAAAATTAACCAAGTTACAGTATTCTGAATTTTACCATGAGTCTTGTGGCTTGCTTCCTCACATCTTGCTTCTCCGGTGGCTCCTGGCCTTCTTTTCCCCACTTTCTTTGCTTGGATTTCCTGCCTGGCTCTATTCTGCCTGGCTATTGGTCAAATAAGCTTTTGTATTAACTAATAGTAATTAGCCATTCACAGCATACAGATGGGCATCCCACATCATGTTTCCTCCAGTAGCTTTAGAATATCAGGTCTTATGTTGACGTTATAGACCCATTTGGTTTGGGTTTTATGCAGAGTGAGAGATAAGAATATAGTTTAATTCTTCTAAACTTGATATCAAGTTTCCCTAGCTCCATTTGCTGAAAATGGTATCTTTTCTCCAGTTTGTATTTTATTTTTGAAAAAAAAAAATTAAAGTAGTGGAAGTTTTATGGACTTATAGCCAGAGCCTCTATTTTATTACATTGATTTTTTTGTGCCTGTCTTTGTGCCGGTATCAAGCTATTTTTATTACAATGACTCTGCGACACAGTGTGAAATAAGTTACACTGATGACCCTTCACAGTGTTTTTGCTGTTATTGTTCAGGATTGCCTTAGTTTTCCTTGTCTTTTCTGTTGTCCTATACATTTTAAGATTCTTTTTTTTTTCTATTTAACTGAAGAATGGTCCTGGAATTTTAATTGGGATGCCAGTGAGTTTGTGAATTGTTTTATGTAGGATGGCCACTTTTGAAATAATAATTCTACTGATCCATGGATATTGGAGGTCTTCTCATCTAGTATCTTCCTCAGTTTCTCTCTCCAGTGTCTAAAAGTTTACATTGTAGAGTTCTTTTATTTCTTTGCTTAGGTTAGTCCCGTGTGTGTGTGTGTGTGTGTGTGTGTGTTTTGTAGTAATTGTGAATAGATTTGTTTCCCTGACTTCATTTTTTTCAGTATGTTTTTCATGGGTAAATAAGAAAGATTTGTTGATTTTTGAGTGTTAATTTTATATCCTGCCACTTGGCTGAAAGCATTTGTCAGCTGTAAGTTGTTTGTTTTGTTTTGTTTTGTTGGAGTCTTTAGGGCATTTTATGTACAGAAGATCTGCAAACAGGATTACTTTAGCTTCTTTTTATATTTGTATCCCTTTTATTTCCTTCTTCTGTATTATTGTTGCAGCTAAGCCTACAAACACTATCTTAGACATACTTGTTCTGTTCCTGCTCTTAGGAATTCTTTCAGGTTTTCCTCCTTTAGCCTTATTTGTCCACGGACTTGGCATAGACAGCCTTTATCATGTTGTGGCATAGTCTCTTCAGTCCAGTCCTAGCCCTTGGAATCTATTTCATTTAGCTCATAAGTTGACCCACATGTTTGTCCTTCTCTATTTTCTTCCCCATTTTCATCTCATCATCCCTTCATCATTTCTTCTATTATATTAAAAGGCAGAGCATGAATATTTTGCTGTATAGTCACAATTTTTACTGCGATTTTGTGTTGTTGAATGGTTCTCAGAGACTGACTGGACATTATTTGAGGACCTTTAGGCTGGCTGCAGCCTCGAGCCATTATTTCTATAGTAGACCCATTTTATTTTATTTTTTTTGTATCAGTTTCTTAGGTTTTCTTTCACATCTTCTTTACCACCCTCATCCTAGGTGTTATGGTCAATCCTGATCATGACTTTGTCTTTAAAGATGTTTCAGGATTTGCTACCTGAAGTACCACAAGGGACTTGCTACCCTACTCTTGCTGGAACTGTGAAAAAGAACTTTGGGGTTTTCTGCTAGGGCTCCTGGCTAGGTAGGATGGAGCTAGAGCTTCTGGTACCTTTTTTTTCCTACCACTCTGGAAACTTCCATTTGAGTATGAAGTCAGATAAAGCAGAACAGGTATGAGAAGTGGAAGGTCAGATTTCTCTTACTGTTGGACTTTTGTACTAGTCATACCAGAAACTTTGTCTTATGAGTCAAACTGGACCTTTCCTCCTCTGCAACTTTAAACTAGGTTTCTGCAGCTCACCATTTCCAGATGCCTGAATAATGTAGCACCAGAGAAACATCTAATGTTCCAAAAGGTAATTATTTAGAAAGATAATACCATAGGATTGCTACATAAAATGCATATTCCTACAGGAGCCGGAGAATGACAGTGGCCTGGCATTTTTAGAGATGGGGTTGGGAGTTGCCAGGATGCGTCAGCATCCCTCTGCTGTTGCAGCTTCTTTCCTTGTGTACAAACTTCTCATGTCTTTTCTCAGACTTATGATTAGGATGTAATAGTTTTAGCTTGCTTGGGTGAGACCCATTTTGAGATGTGCTAGCACACTGCAAGGGTTTGGATTGATTGTATATTAGCAGGAACTAATAAACACAATGCCTGAAGTCAACCAATCCAGATTGTCTTACTATTTTATGCTGCTGGAGGAGCAGAAGGGATGGAGAATTGAAAGCCCTTCCACGTTTTCCTCCTTCTTCTAAGATTAGCAAGTCTGGCAGGGATATAACGTCTTCTAGTCTGCGTATCTGAGTACTTTAAGGATACAGGCTCAGCTGCAAAGTTTTAGAAAATACAATGCTAATCTGTGACTCAGTAATATGGCCAGGCAGAAGAGAGACATGGAGCTTCTAATGGGAGTCCTGACTCAACAAAGGTAAAGGTGCTACAACACATTTACTGACTGCAACCTCTCAGAAAGCATGGCCTTTTCAGAGACCCATGAAGTACCTTAGAACCACTCTTCAGAGTGTTGCATGTGGAGGATGGATGCCCCCCCACCATCTTCCAATCACTGTCAACCAGTAGCACCCGGCACTTCAAAGTTAAACCTGTAAGAATCACTGACCTCACTCACAGGCACGTCAAAAGGACTTGTATTATAATTGAGACTTTTTCATGCACAGGACCCGCCTCTCACACACATTGTACTGTCACATTGCTTTATTTAAACTTATCAACAGTGCATTTTCTGTGGCTACATGATGTTAACGGTAATGTTGCAGGCACGCGCCCTTAGTCATTAAATTCTCTTGGGTGCTGACTCTCATGGAACATTATATTTAGCATGACACAATGTTACAGTAGATTTTATTTTATGTGCCAGGTACCCAGAATGGGCTTAATTGTAATTTGGGGTTTATGACACATTTTGATTGCTTGTTCATGAGAGAATTGTCTTAATTTGTTTAGTTGGTAGAGATGTCTATCATCAAGCATTTCTGTATTTTGGCCTTCTGTGTATATGGCTGGATTTCCCTTCATTTCACCCTTGGAAATTTGGCATGGTCACATGACAGTCTGACTAAAAATATGTGATACTAATGTCACATATTTTTCATTTCCTTTGGAAATCTCGATCATTTTCTTTTAATTTTAGGATTTTTTGAGAAGTCCATGAACGAGGATGGAATCTGCATCACTTCTGTCCCTCCCTTCTCTCCAGTTTCTATTCTCGAAAAAGTGGCAGTTTGTCCTCCATCTTTGAAGTAGTCAGGTTTGTAGCAGGATGTGTCATGTATGAGCAAACATGTTGAAAAGCAGCTATGCTATTCTGCAATACCCTTTCTCCTGCTCTGGCGCTGGTAGGAATATCTCCGACTTTCTTCTCGTTGCCATGATAAAAAGACCCCGACACAAGCAATTTAGATTAGAAAAGGGGTTATTTGGGCTACAAGTCCAGGGTAGTGTATGTCATCGCAGAGAAGTCAAGGCAGTGGAAGCGTGAAGCAGCTTGTCACACTCACATCTAAAGCAGAGAAAGAGTAAGTGTGGCCATGCTTGCCTGTGCTCAGTTCTCTTCTACTTTTCAAAAATATTTTGAAATTTTATTAGAATGTAATACAATATATAGATCATATTCTTTTCCCCCTCCCAATTCCTCTCAGATCTACCTCTCTACCCACAAACCTTGTATTCTTTCTGTTTCCTAAAAATAAAATTTCATGATCTTGATGCTCCTTGCTCATGTGATCCCTTCTCTCTCTCTTCAACTGGAAGCAGCTGCAGTGACTCACAGCCAAGCACTGGGCTGAGTCCCTGGAGTTCAGTTGAAGAGAGGGAGGAGGGATCACATGAGCAAGGGAGGTTCAAGATCATGATGGGGAAAACTACAGAGACAGCTGACCTGAGCAAGTGGGAGCTCACAGACTCTGGAGCTGTGAGCTGTCAAGCTGGGAAACCTACATGGGACCAAATAGACCCTTTGAATGTGGTTGTATGGCTTGATTTGTTGGGTGGGGTGGGAGGAGACTGGCAGTGAGACCAGAGCTTATCCCAACTGATTTTTTTGAGTCCATTCCCTGTGATAGGATACCTTGCTCAGCCTTGATACAGGCAGAAGAAGGAGCTTGGTCTTGCCTCAACTTGGTATGCTAGAGTTTTATTGACTCTCCAAGGAAGGCCTTACCTCTTCTGAGGAGTGGATGGGGTTGGGGGTGGGAAAAGGTGAGGGATGGGGAACTGGGATTGGTGTGTAAAATGAAAATAAAATGACAAAACTAACAAAATACACATACATGTATACACACACACTATGAAGTCCAACTTGTGTTGACCAAGTACTCATGAGCATGTGGCATTTCCTGGAGGGTAGTTGATAAACTCACTGTCACTCCATTGAAGACAATTGGTTCCCCCAACCCCTGGAAGCTGTCAATTGCAAATAGCTCCTTGGCTAGGGGTGGGACTTTGCATCCACTTACCCTCCTCTATGTGGGATTTTGTTTGGTTTCACCTTGTGCAGGTCTTGTACATATGCTGCCAGCAGTGTCTGTACATTCATACGTGCATTTGCATATGTCTGGAAAATGCTATTTTCTTGAAGTCTTACACCACTTTGGACTCTTATAATCTCTCTTCCACCTCTTCCACATAGATTCCCAATCCTTGACAGAAAGGATGCGATTAAAGACATCCCATTTAGAGTGCTGTAAAGTCTCTCATTCTCCATATATGGTGCAGCTGTGGGGGTCTGTGTTAATTACTGTCTGTGAAAGAAGAAACTTCTCCTGTGAGGGTTGACTGGTGCACTGATCTGTGAGTATAGCAATTTGTCATTAGGAATCATCTTCTCGCTATGTTCATTTGGCAGATTAGTCGAAGTAGGCTTCCCTTAGGCCCATGACTTATCTCATCTCAGGTTCTTGGCCACTTTAACAGTGTCAGGTATGGGTTGCATCTCATGGAGTGGTCAGTTACTCCTTTAACATTCATGCTACTACTGTATCAAGCGGTGCATTTTGCAGGAAGGTTGTTATTGTAGCCTGTAAGCTTCCTAGCTAGGCGAGATTGGTGATTAGTTTTCTCCTTTGGTAACATGTGTAGTACCTTCCAGCACTGTGAATATTATTCTCTAGGGGGTAAAGTTTCCAACTGAGTAGCAGCTAGGTCAAGCTAGTGCTTGACCCATAGGGATTGGCACTATTAGGGGGTGTGGCTTTGTTGGAGTAGTTGTGGCCTTGTCGGAGGAAGTGTGTCACTGTGGAGGTGGGCTTTGAGTTCTCACATATGCTAACACTATATACAGTATGACACACAGTCTCCTTCTGCTGCCTGGGGTTCAAGATGTAGAACTCTCACCTTCTTCTCCAGCACCACATCTGCCTACATGCCACCATGTCCCACCATGATGATAATGGACTAAACCTGTGAAACTGTAATCCAGCATCAATTACATATTTTCCTTTAGTTGCTATGGTCATGGTGTCTTTTCACAGCAAAAGAAACCCTAACTAAGACAGGTAGAGTCTCCCACTTGAACCCAGAGCTCACTTAGTTGACCAGCCAGAAATAGCCAGCTTGTTCTGGGTATTCCCTGTCATGTTTCAAGTGTTGGGATTGCATGTGGGTGGCCACACCTGTTCGGAATTTATGAAAGGACTGTACCACAGCACTTACCTGTTGAAGCATCTCTCCAGTCTCCCTCTGCTTTATTATGAATTTATTATGGCTGATATCTGGAGTGATACAGTTATTTTAAATTTTGTTGTAATGTAAGAAGCATCCTTGCTTTTTCAGACCCAGGCCAGCTGGCAACCGGTCTCGCTGAACATAGTGGACAATGAGGACTACTGAGACCTCAAGAACAATGGCAATGGGTTTTTGATCCTACTGTACCTATTGGTTTCATGGGAGCCTAGGCAGTTTCGTGGATGCTAACCTTACTAGACCTGGATGGAGGTGGGTGGTCCTTGGACTTCCCACAGGGCAGGGAACCCTGATTGCTCTTTGGGCTGACGAGGGAGGGGGACTTGATTGGGGGAGGGGGAGGGAAAGGGGAGGCAGCGGTGGGGAAGAGACAGAAGTCTTTAATAAATAAATAAATTAAAAAAAAAAAGAAGCATCCTTGCAATTATTCTCTGACCCCAGGTCATTGGCAATAACCTCTACCTAATAATGTAGTTTCTCTTCCTATTCTGTCTTCAAGCTCCTTCTCATACATGGTTGTTAGCAGCCTTGAGTCTATGTTTGGCCCCTTTTGTGTAGTTTTTACTATATCTTCTTATATGACCAATTCTAAAAATGATATATCATAGTTATAGTTGTTTTAGCTTTTTATAAAGATGTGGTATATAATATTCAAGATTTACTCTCTAACTCAATGTTTATGTTATTAGAATTTACCTACAGAGTTGTCTACTCCTTAAGTTTTTTATTTATATATAATGTTTCACTGAGTGATAGGTTAAAGTATAGGATTTGAAGTAAGTTAGAAAAAGAAAACCTTTTTTTTTTTTTTGCTTACTCTTCACTTCCCTTCAAACTGTAGTCTTCATATAATTTCGACCTTCAGTAATGAAAAGGAAAAACAAATGCCAGCCAGGCTCTGTAGAATATAAAAGCTAAGGTTTTATATTTAAAAGGGGTTCTATAGAATAAGGTTGTTGGGAAGAAATTTGGCTGTAATCTAGGCTGTGGCCCATGAATGAATACACATCCCACTGAGCATTTCCGTGTGGTAAACAAGCAGGGCTTCATCTCAGAAGCCTCTAGATGACACGGAGTTTCGAGTTTATATAATTTAACTTTTTCATCTAATTAAAAGCAAATCCACAGGTGCAAAGAGATTCAACACAAAAGCAAGATTACATGGACCAGATAATTAGGGTTTCAGAATTTTCAAAGTCGTCTCTGTGAAAGAACATAGTGCTTAAAAAAAGCATTTAAAATGAAGTGTGAGGGCAAAGCATTTTCCATGGGCTAGAAACAGAGGCTCACTCAGAAGCTGCTAAACTACAAAGCATAAGAATTATCATTAATTACTATGAACAATAGTTAGAAAAATAACAAATGAACTGAAAGGTAGCTGTTGCCAGAATAATCCTAAGAGCATCTCGGTTTGTCTGAAATACTTCTGTTCTAAAGCATTTTGCTTAGGATCTGCCAGGGAATTTCAGTGCTGTGAATGAAAACTGGCTGTGGCTGCCAAGATTGTTCCCCAGGTTGGTGCCATTAATGCTTGTCAGAAGCAGTAGGAGGTCAGGTCCAGTGGGAGATCTTTAGGTTATTGGGTGCATGATCTTGAGAGGATAGGGGGATTCCAGTTCCTTCAGCACCTTTTTAATATTTCTGGCCACGCAGTAAGCAATTTGGCACCTCTATTAACTCCTGCCACAGTGTACTACCCTACCACCGGCCAATGCAATGAGGTCAGGAGATGGAAGCAAGATTTTGGCAAGCTGAGGCTACCGAGGCTGTTTGGTCAGGTCAGGGCCAGTCTGAGCATTACAGTGACCATGTTTCAAATAACCCAGGGCAGCTGAGGGTAAAGTGCTTGCCTACTGTGAATAAAGTTCTGAGTTCAGCCTCAAGCACATGTACGCTGTGCATAGACTTGCATCCTCCCCATGCACACACAGAGCCATTGAAAGTGAAGACGTAGAGGAAGTGGGGTGGAGAATGACTTTCAGATTCCTCGTGGGGATATATAGCAAATAGCAGGGTCAGTTACTGAGGTGGAGGATGCAAAAGGGATTTTCATTATGGTAGGAAGTTGATGAGTTTACAGTGTTGAGTTCTAGGATGCTAAATCCACCCAGAAGTTAATGTTTGTCAGACAGGTGGCCATATGGTCTCTTGTATGGGCAATCACGTCTGTCTGCACATTAGCATCGATGCAGTGTTTTTCTGGAGATAAAATATTTCATTTAGAAGGCTCTGGAAGAGCTTCAGTAATTTTGAAGATGCAATTGAAAGGGGATTGTGAAAATATGAAGGTCAGGAATCCTAGCAAGAAATGTTAGGGAGACTGAAGGTCAAGTGGATTTCTTAATAATGAATCTTTATGCTGGGCCCTGTCTAAAGTCTGCCTTGTATTCTGAACTCTTTTCTTACCTCTTCATTTCCAGCATTCATGAGTGACTTTTGAATACATCAACCTGCGTGTGTTTCATATCTACTTATTCTTAGTCTATAATCCCTTATAATTGAAGGATTTTCCTTTCCACAGTTTGAGGATATTAAAATGTTTACTTTACAAACCTTACAGGCTGCTTTATTGTGTTATTTTCCTAGGAATCAGCTTCCCCCACTCTTGATGTTGTTGCTTTTACAAAATAGACTGCCTTTCTTTGCAAAGTTTTAAATTTTGACTTCTAAGATCATCTCCAGTAATTTTATTCTCTTCCTTCTGGTGTCTTTTTAGAAGTCGGTTTCTTTGTGGTATTAGAAATCTCAGCACAGAGCAAGTCTTACATTATCTTGGGAATGTTACACACTTGGTCCTGGTAGTCTTTGTTCTTTTTCTTCAAGATTAGTGACCTTTTATTTAAGTATGTATTCACAGGTAGAATGCATACTTTGCTCCAATTCACACTTTTGTTGTTTTGTGTCAATGAGAATTGAACCTAGAACTTTGTGCATGCTGGGTAAGTGCTTCACCACTTAGTTACATTCTATGCTAACTCATATAAGCATGGGATCTCAGTCTAGGCTTCTTGAGCATTGCTATTGTCCTTGCTCTCCTGTAAGCCATCAACTTTCCCATCACCACCACTTGGGTTTTATTTTCAATCATAGAATGCTTAGTATTATAATCATTTTAATTATTGCATTTATTTTTTAAAAACTGTAGCCCTATCTATCTATATCTATCTATCTATCTATCTATCTATCTATCTATCTATCTATCTATCTAGCTATCTATGTATTTTTGGTTTTTTGAGACAGGGTTTCACTGTAGTTTTAGAGCCTGGCCTGGAACTAGCTCTTGTAGACCAGGCTGGCCTCGAACTCACAGAGATCCACTTGCCTCTACCTCCCCAGTGCTGGAATTAAAGGTGCGCACCACCACTGCCTGGCTTGTAGCCCTATTTTTCAAAGACATTTAGAACAATGCTTTGATGACCAGATCTGGGGATTTGAACATAGTACAATGGTGTCACTGTGCTATGTCCTAGCCCTCTAAAATTTCAATTCATGGTCGGCATGCTCTGGACTGAAGGAGGGCAGGGATTTCCAAGGAAACTCAATGTTTATTGAATTTGAATTTTCCCATTTTTCAAAATAAGAAAGCAGAGACTTAAATATTTACAAACGCACAGGTATTCTAGCTAAGGAAAAGCAAAAATTTGCCTTCAGGATCCTGAAGTTGAGGTAGTGCTGGTAATTACTAGGAACTCTTCATGTGTGAATTTGTTCTAACAAGTTTCCGAAAAAAATTGGTTGATAAATATAGGTTTTGTCAAGAAGAAGAAATAAATTAGAAATTCTGGGCTTAGTAAAAGTTTTGTCTTTCTGCAAACTGACATAGCACAGTGGTGAGACCAATGTTCCTGTAAGAGCTGGAGAAGAGATGGAGAGGGGGATTAGTTAGGGTTGAAAATCCGTGCTTCCTGTCTGTGGTAAATTTATTTTTTTTTTTGGCTGATATTCTTCCAGTAAAAAAAAATTACTTCCTGAGTCAAAATGTTATTTCTTCCAATCTTAAAATAATTCCTCCGAAATTTTTAGAATCTATTCTGTGATATTGTTGTCCTAATAGAAGTGCAGTCTTGTTGTTTTCTTAATCTAAATGCAACCTTCTGGTACATTTCCACTATTCTTTATGATGGTACCTTGGTGCCTTTGATTATAGCATAATACATTTTCTATGCGACCTAAAACAATGCTGACTGGCTTTGTGTAAGCATTACATTGCATCATCTGTCTATTCTTTTTGTTTTGCTTTGAGGCAGGGTCTCATGTAGATCAGGCTGGTCTGGAACATGCTATTTAGCCAAGAATGACCTTGAATTTTTGATCCTTCAGTCCTTATCTCCCAAATGCTGAGATTATTGGTGGGCATCATCCCAGTGATCTAGCTTTCATGGTATTCAAATGTGTTATTATGCAAGCTCTCAAAAGAGTAAAGCAATCAACAGTCCTACCCAATTGTGATGTCTATGAACCGCGACAATGGCCATCAAGATACCACTAAGGATCCGATAGTGACACTTATATCTCTGGGATAGTCAGCAGCTTTCTAATTGGACTTAAGGCCCACTCACTAGGAGGGAATTCGTACCTGGTACTGTAAACCCAGTGAACTGCCTGTGACTGATCAGGTAATGGATGTTAGAGGGGAAACTGCTACTTTCCCAAACCATTATGATTCCTAATTCAATTGTAAATGCGTATGTTTATACCCACAGATAAGTATAGTTCTTATGCCTGATCAAAGAAATTTCTTTTTGCAATAGATGGAAACCATCCAACAACATGGCTGCTTAAACAAGCCTTGCACAATGACAATACCAGTTAACATATCAACATGGAAGGGGGAAATACTACCAGGCTTCACCTATAGATGAAGAACTTTGGGCAATTAGTGGATTCTGATAGCCAATCTGTGTTCTCTAGGGATAAACCCCATGAGAGATTATCCAGTCCCAAACAGTTAACTCTAAACACAAACATGTATGTGCAATAATACTAAATAGACTCAGCAGGCTCTCTCTCTCTCTCTCTCATTAGTGGATTCTGATAGCCAATCTGTGTTCTCTAGGGATAAACCCCATGAGAGATTATCCAGTCCCAAACAGTTAACTCTAAACACAAACATGTATGTGCAATAATACTAAATAGACTCAGCAGGCTCGCTCTCTCTCTCTCTCTCTCTCTCTCTCTCTCTCTCTCCCTCTCCCTCTCTCCTTCTTGCCCCTCCCCCTCTCCTGCTCTCCCTTCCTCTACAAAACAATAATTCAGGAAGAAGTCATGAATTTGAAATGCAGGTAGAAGGACATGAATGGTGTAGGAGGGGTGGAAATACACACGCACTCACAACACACACACACACACACACACACACACACACACACACACCCTGCTATAGTTTGTATGTGTTGCTTATTTTGGCTTTTCAGTGAGTCAGGAAGAGGTTGCCAATGTGGCACCTTCATGAGATTCCACAATAGAGATGACTGATGATTATTTGTTCATCAGGATGGAGCCATGTCCTGTGGATGATGCTGAACTCCCTTTGTAACCAGGCTTTGGGTAATGGAACTTTTCCCATAGGGTCAAAGAACTCAGCTTGTGTCTAGTGACTGGAGGTGGAACCTTGCTTGTCCCATTGTACCCGACTCATCTCTGGGATGGGTTAGTAGAAAAAAACCATTGTTTTTCATTTCTTTTTCTAAAATATTCATTACAACTAAAATGTCTCTTATTATTACCATTTTGGTAAAAGTCCATATTATTGAATGTACTGTAGTACTTTTGTTACAATTAGTTAAAATATTTCTAAATTCCCTCTTAGATATTTCTATCATTTGTATTTTGCTTAGTCTTTCGTAGTTGGGTATTTGAAAATACAATTTTTTGTTATTGGTTTCTAGGTAATATTTCCTGAGTTTTTTTTTTTTAAAGATTTATTTATTATGTATACAACATTCTGCCTCCATGTATGCCCACACACCAGAGGAGGGCGCCAGATCTCATTACAGATGGTTGTGAGCCACCATGTGGTTGCTGGGAATTGAACTCAGGACCTCTAGAAGAGCAGACAGTGCTCTTAACCTCTGAGCCATCTCTCCAGCCCCCCCTGAGTTATTTTTATGTTTTGGAATTTACTGAGATTTGCTTTATGATCAATCACATGGCTATTTTTGGTATTTCCCTGCATTTGAAATGTTTGTATTGCTGTGTTTAGTATACTTATTTATTGAAATCAAGTAGTCAGTCAATTTTATTATGTAAAATTCTAATGCTTAGTTTACCTACTACTGAGATAAGTGTACTAAAATCTCCTAGTATGATCATTAATATGTACATTTCTCTACATTGTTAACTTTGTTTTATATATTTTAAATCTATAAATGCAATTAAGAAAATGCAATATAAAGCTGTATGCTTCCTTTTTACTACTGAGAATATTGCTTCTATTTTACTATTGTGAAGATCCTTTTTCACTTGTTTTTTTTTTAAATTATGATACACTTTTATGATACTTGTGTGACAAGTCTAACTCTTTCCACATTGTTATTTTATTATATTTTACTTATACATTCATAGTTGTGCTCATTATAAGCATTGTATAATTTTCTAAAATGTTGACAGTCTTTGACTTTCAATTGGATATTAAATCTCTGTAGTATTTAATCAGTGCATGCTTAATATGGTGATTAATATGCTATTATATATATATTGATACACGTATTTATTTATTTATTGCTTTATTTGAAACAGGGTCTCACTATATAGCTCTAGCTGCCCTGAAACTCATTATGAAGACGAGACTGGTTTCGAACTTACAGCCTTTGCCTCCTGAGGGCTGGAATTAAAGGTGTGTGCCACCACACCCAGCCTGATATATTTAAACATCATTATACCCATTGCTAGTCACTTGTCTTGTTTGTTTTGTATTTCTTAATGATTGATGGTCTTTTAAAAGATTGACAATAGATATAAATAGATATTTCTCAAAGCATATATACAAATGCCCAACAAGTGTTTGAAAGAATATTCATAATCATTAATCATTTGGAAAGACAAATACTGCAAAAACTCACTCATGTGCAGAATCTAATTAAATTGATATCAAGAAATTTGAAAGTATAATGGTGTTTACTAGAGACTGGGGAGTTTGGTTGTAGATAAGAAATGTTGGGTACTAAATCACAGGAGCAAGATATTCTGATGTGCCATTTCTGAGTTAATTGGCTACTTTTATACTATACAATGAGAACATCTGAGAGATAAGATTTTGAAAAATTTCACTATAAAGAGATAAAAATGCTTTGATTTTATTTATGTGTGTTTAAGTTGATTTAAAAGTTATACAATGTACACATCTATTAAAACATTACATAGTACAACATTATATCCATAATTTATATTTGTTGATATATTGATTAATTAAGTGAAACCAGTAGATCTATGCTATGAGTTATTTGTGGAGTTATTTCTGCATTACAATGGCTTGTGAAGTATGTTGTATTTCAAGAGTCTGAAGCAACTTTCTGAATGGGAAGGTGGCATTTGACACGCACTCATTGACTTGCAGAATCCCCAAGGACTAAACTTGGGATAGTTGGAGAGCATCTGTCCTTTGAGGTAGGTAATGACAGAAAGGCACTGAACATCCAATGGATTAGATAAATGGATAAGGGAGGAAAGGTGCAAAAGGGTAGAGGGAGGACAAAGTAGATGGATTAGACTATTCAGGTAACAATACAGATAAAATAAAAAAGTAAGGGCAGAACATATGAAATCTACATCATGCCATTAAAAGGTCAAATTTATGAACCCAGATAAAGAAGAAGTAAAAGAATAAGCTAAAGATGTAGAAAAAAACTTTAATAGAACTATGTCTAAACTCTATGGGGTCAATAGTGGCATTAATGTTTTTGGGGTGACAAATCAACCTATTTCTATTTGGATTTATGGCCACACAACAGGAAGAAACACAAGCCTGATAATCTAAATCAGGCCATGAACCCATGGTTGGGATCTCATAATCCCTATGGGTGACTATAATGTTACTATGCTAAATGGATGTAGTGTTGAATTGTTCTCTAAATTTGTATCTCTATACTCACTGAGAAATGCAGCCCATAGACTTCATCAGAGAAATTTCTTTGTGCAATGGACAGTGGTTACTACAGAGACTCAAACCTTGCAGAAGTGCAGAGAATAAACGTCAGTAGTGTGCTCAATCAAAATGGGATGTCTCTATCACCCAGTTCTCTCCACAGTTTTGAGATTCTTGTATAAGTGAGGTTATAGGATCCAGAGGTCTGGAAGGATTGGAGTGAAACGTCTTCTGGACGTAAGACTCCTGCATTTATGTTTTCACAGACAACCGTTCTTGTCTGAACAAGATCTTTACAAGATCAAGCTAGTAAACATTCCTTCATGCAAGAGGAAGGCTCTCACAGGCTCCTGAGAAACTAGTAATAGTTGATGGCTTTGAGGGAAGGGAAAATTGGCTTCTCACCACTCATCTGCCAAACCAAACCAAACCTTATCAAACCATTTTGTAGAGCTCTTCATTTCTTTTAATTAAATTTATTTTATACACATATTTATTTTATCTGTATGTATGTCTGTGTACTACATGTGTGCCTGGTAAATGGAGGCCAGAAGAAGGCTTTAGGTTTCCTGGAAGTGGAGTTACAGTCAGTTGTGAGCCACTATGTCAGAGCTGGGAATCAAAGTTGGGTCTTTTGGAAGAGCAGCATGCTCTTAACCACAGAACCATGGCCTCAGCCCTGGCTTTTTCGCTTACAGTTGTGCACCCTTTTGCTTAGGACAGCTCCTAGAACATAGTTACAGACTCAGTATTTGCCGTTTCAGTAAGCGAGTCTAACCTCAACTCCACCCCCGTTTTAGAGCATGCTTCGGAACTCACCATCTGCTTCTCTGGCAACAGA